>NC_080573.1:1809000-2109666 GCF_029962835.1 Magnolia sinica | reverse complement strand
TTATATGAATATCACCTTTCAGCATTCTCTTTCGTCTAGATGGATATCTATTGCTATTTAGGGTTCGGGTTCCATAACTTATACCAACAAGATAAGGTGGATCTTAAAATGTCAAAAGCTTCATTTGGGTGCCCCCAAATCACCATTAGATCAGTGACCCATTGTGATATGGATAGATGTCCAAATGGGCTGGCATTTACAGTGAGCAGCACCTTTTTTCAGAAACTGCATCTGAACAGGTGTATTGTATTTTTACCAAATCCCCACAGAATTAGGGTGGGACCCAAAGTTATCCAAGTTAGAAAAGAAATGCGGAGCACATCCTATCCACCTCAAAAGCCAGAAATATCCAAACATACAATAAATCAAAAAAGTAGGAAGATAACTAACAGAAAGAATCCATGGAGATTGGTACAAACAAGTATCTGAACTTCACAGTAACTACAATAACAGAAACTTCAACTTGCCTAATGATGATAGATTGATTCAGTTCATCTGCACACAAAGCAAAAAAATCAAATGATTCAGAAACAAGTCATAAATATTAAATCACTTCATGATCACTGAATTAAAGTTCCATCAAAGAAATATGACAATGTTCACCTCTCATCATCCCATTGAAGGCAGTATCTGCAATAGCGTATACATGTGGACTGTCCATAAGTTTCTGTCTATAGGCTAAAACAAAATTATTTCCATAAAGAGACACCTCTTTAAAGGGATTGATTGCAACCAAAACGGGCCCTGCTTTGGTCTACAGAAAGATAAATGGGAAAGGAAGTCAATAAAGGCAAGGGAGGTGGAACCAACGCCACGCTAGGTAGAAAAAAAAATTCAAGAATGATGCTCACATAAATCTTTTCATGAGAATATCTGTACTGAAGATTGTGGAGAACAGAGGGCTCATTCAGGTAACTAAGCTGAATAAGATCATTGACACCCTCAAGGATATCTGGATTTGCAGGTAATAGATTTTCACTGGACACCGTCACCACCTGCTTGTAAAATCAGGATATAGTCAATCCAGCCAGCTTAAGGCACTCGATAGTTGTTGCTTAAAAGAAACCCACAAGTGATTTACTCACTTCCCCATCTGAAAGCGAAATAACAGTATCCACTCCTGAAATTGATTGTATCCTTCCCATCTTCCATGGGCCATTTGGAAGCCGACACCAAACACGAAGTTTCTGGAAAAAAAAAAAAAGGAAAACAAAGAAACAAAAGAATATACTTTACGTCATTGCACAAATACCAAACCACAGTGGCCTGACCTGAACTGATCAAGAAAGCAGAAGTGAACAGCTCCTACTCGGATGCCAGCTCATTAGTTTTTTCATGATAATTGATTAGAGAAACGAACATCCCAGTGGTGAAATCTAAATCAAAACATAATAGCAACGGTGTGACCATTCAGTGTTCTTACCACACATAAGAGAACCAAGAGCATAGCGAAATGCATATTTTACCAAGGGATCAAAGCAATATAGAAACCACACAAGTGCTCCTCCTGGATCCTGACTTTAAACATTTGATTTATTGCCAACTCAGTGATGGGCTTTTCTAAAAAATGCTAAGACTTAAGATCGTGCTATAAGACAACCGCAAGATGGGGAAATAATTTTTTGAAAGATAAGACAGAGGGAGATATTGTCAACTTTTATGGATGTGATGATGATGATGATTAAAGAAAAAACTGCATGAAAGAGGGACCTAATCCAGCCCATACACGAAAACAGACAAATAGAAGAAAATGGGCCTCGCATGGACTCCAAAGCCATCTCATTGAAACATCAAGTAGCCCTTAAAAAGTCATTCCCTGTCTTTGGTGCTATTAAAGCTCCTAGTGGGAATTGATTGTCAATAGAATGTTTGCCACAGCCTCTCCCAAGTGTATAGCCAGACTCAGGCAGTTCAAAAGCATTTAGCAGAGATCCATGATCCATCCCTAATTGCAACAAGTGGATTGAAACAGGAGAAGCAAGTGCAGGAGATGTGAGTAAAAGTAGATAAGAAGCAAAAGAGTTCACCAGGTTCTAGGGTAATAGAACATCAGACTTTTCTTTCTTTCCTTTTGAGAAGGAAATTTTAATTTATTTAAAATAAAATAAAATAAAATAAAAACACAGAAATGGCATGCTAAAAACAGCCCACCCAAGCAAATAAAAGATTACAATCCTTTAATGAATTTATGCAAGAGCCCCATTCTATCAAATGGGATTTAGCCCTACAAACAACTTGAGGAGCAGGGTTTTTTATTTAAGGATGACAATTTATTAATTGAGGCGGCAGAGCCAAAAGAATATAGAAACAGAAAAGGGGGGAAAAAACGCGTTACAAAGCAACCCATGCCCACTCTGTTAACCAAAAACATTTAAATTGGACAAAACCACGACCCATTCCATTACATTTGACTTCGCCCTAAGGAAGACTCCCCTTGGATGACCATAAGTGTCCTAAAAGCATCTATTGTTCCTTTCCCCCCAATAGCCTAAAGCCCTGCAATAAGAGATATTCTCCATGCCACTCCACCCAATTTACCAAAACACCCACCATGCCACTACCTGTAAAAATATTTGGACCACAGCATATCCCACGATACACCAAAAAGCCCGAAAAAGCTTTCCCACGCCTTCCTTAGAGAACAGGCAATGCATGAAGAGATGATTCACCAACCCCTAGCTTTGTAAGGCCCCTCTTTCTCAGGTTATCAATCATTAACACCCCGTTCCAACCCACTGACCAAGTGAACACCGCCACCTTTGATGAAGCGTCGAAGGAACAAAGAGAAAAGGTATGCACTTTGCCACCCACGACAGAAATGTTCGAGATCACAGAATGGAGAGATTTCATCAA
Source organism: Magnolia sinica (assembly GCF_029962835.1). Lineage (NCBI taxonomy): Eukaryota > Viridiplantae > Streptophyta > Magnoliopsida > Magnoliales > Magnoliaceae > Magnolia > Magnolia sinica. The sequence continues at coordinate 2,106,813 of NC_080573.1, read as the reverse complement.
GAACTTACCCGATTTCACCTCCTTCCATCACACCGAATCAACCCACTTCAAAAGAGAAACCCCTGATACTGATTCAAAAGAGAACAATTCTTCCAATTATTCATCATGAAGATCCCTCTGATCCAAAGGAGCCCATACCCACTAGCCACTATGAAACATCGATCAACTGTTATGTTAGAATCTGTGGCCACTTGAGCTAGTCTTAGATATAATTCTTGCAACCCCCCTAATGACCACTTCCTTCAATCTCATAATAGATCTCTACAACCCCAACATTTTATACAAACTTTTGGGCTACCTCCCCTCCCGTTCCACCCCATTCTTTCTAACTATAACCTCCTCTCATAACCCCCCTTCCTCCGTACCAAATCTCCAAATCCATTTCCCCAAAAGATCCTCATTCATAGAGCCCAATTTTCTAATCCCCACACCCCCAACCACTTTTAGCCTACAAACATTGTCCCACTTCATACGAGGAAATTTTCTCCGGCCACAGGAAATCCCTTCTGAGCTTTTCCAGTTTTTTTTTTTTTCTTTTAACAGTAGCTTTTCCAGTTTGTTGAGCACAGTTAAGTAACACCACTTTTCTAATCCCCACTCCCCCAACCACTTTTGGCATACAAATATTGTCCCACTTCATATGAGGAAATTTACTCTAGCCATAAGAAACCCCTTCTGAGCTTTTCCAGTTTTTTTTTCTTTAACAGTAGCTTTTCCAATTTGTTGAGCATACCTTTTAGACATTTGAAAAGAGACATAAAATACAAAGGTTACATAACGCCACTTTGAAGAGGTTTATTCTATTGCACAAAGACAAATGCCTTCTCTTCCAAACTGAAAGTTTCTTCACAAATCTTTCAATCACCGGGACCCAAAGGTGTCTCGATGCCTTCCCAATACACAGAGGAAGACCTGAGTAGGAAGAAGGAAATGACTAGGGCTGAAAGTCGGGCGGGTTCAACCCGACCGACTCGTGACCGACCCGACAGTGGGTTCGGCTCAGGTAGGATGTATCGGGTTAGGTCTCAAGCTTGGCTAATATAAACACCAACCCGATAAAGGTTGGGTCAAGCTCGGATTGAGGTCTCGGGTTGCCCGACCCAACCTAAACCCGATGGACATATATGTTATAAATTATAATTGAGTGTGGATTGTCTGTATTGAAGGCATAGGAAATTCTAATGCCGTTGGATCTCATTGGTCCACGCCATTTCCGATGACTCAAGCTAACAATATACACCGGATTTCTCTCTCCCAAATATATATTCTAGCTTGTTTGTTTAGAAAAATTGAAGTTCTTTAAGAAAAATAACTACATATATAATTAATAAAATCATAGGTACAAAAAATAAGGCATGTATTGAAATATAATAGACTAATGTAATAACGAAAGTATTAGCATGTATCCACCCAACCAACCCGACCGAGCCCGCTTGGGTTAGGCTTGGGTTGAGAATTCCCAACACGAGGTTGGGTTGGATTGGGTTAGGGTTGAGGTATACGAACCTTGGGTTGGGCTAGGGTTGAGCACCAACCCGCCCAACTTTCGGCCTCAGAAATGACCCCTGCCTGCACCCAAACACTCGAGCATAAGTACTCACTCCCTAGGCAACCCTATACCCAACAACTCAGACTCGTTTGAGTATTCACTGATAATCTCAACAACATTTCAAAAACAAAATATAGCTTTTCATAGATTGTCTACTGAGGGGTAGGGTTGCTGATTTTATTGGAACGTCTTCCATTTCAGTCACCCCAAACTGTCAAAATTATGGCCAACGTTGCCAATCTCCACTCGGCCCTCTCCTTCCCAAGATTCACCCCATGCCAAGCCCTAAGCAGACTCGACAATGTGTCCAGCGTCACCCAGGACACACCTTGAGCGCTGAAAAGGCTAGACCACACCACATGCATGAATGGGCAACAAATAACATGTGGTCTACAAATTCAGCATCTCCCATAATAACAAGCACATATTAGGGATGATCAATGTTCTTTTCCGAAGATTGACAATAGTTAGGACCTAATTTCTCCCAAAAAGCCATGCAACAGCGAATACTTTGAGAGGAGCGAAGTTGACACCTAACTAATAGTCATGTGCGGGGCTCGGAGCATTTTATAAAGCGATTAAACTGACAATTGACAAGACCTATCCCCTTGCCAAACCATAGTGTCCCTTCCCCCAAACACCGGGTGTAGTAATGAATTATGTGTAAGAGGGGTATCCCGTATCCGTTACGATACGGGTGTATCGGCCGATACGTATCAGTAACGGTCGTGGCCATTACGTGATATGGGGCCATAACAGTTACCCCTTTTTTTTGTTTTTTAAGGTCTGTTTTTTCACTTTTTTAAAAGCTTCTTTCTTCTAAACTCTTCCTAAATCATTCTATTACTATTTTCGATCACTCTTAGCTTGATATTACAAATAAAAACAACTTATATTAAGGATTTTCTTGATTCGAAGCTTTGTGGGCCATTTTTCAGAAATTCCTCAAACATAGATATTTATACTTTTTATTCAATGTTTTGTTGTTTTAATGGTAGAATATGATGTGTTAATAATAATAGAAGATATTAATGTCCACTTTACAGATTTTTGTTATCATTTTATATTTTTTTATAATTTTTTTCTATTTACGCACTATTTCCGGCCCTTTTTTTAAATTCAAAAAATTATTTTTTATTGAATGTTTTGATGTTTTAATAGTAAAATATGATGTGTTAATCATAGTAGAACATGTTAATGTTCATTTTATAGATTGTTATTGTCATTTTATATTTTTTTATGAATTATGAAAAATAATTGCAAACACCTACACATGTAAGATATTTTCATATTACATTCATTCTAATATATCTATCATTGATAGTAGATAGTTAGAAAATTAAATATATGAGTTTTGTAGTCAAATCCAGGTTGTCTAGTTCATAAATTCATCAGACAGTCCAATACAACTTCCCACCAAAGAGTGGACCGTTACACCACCATAAATATGTTCTAATTTATAAATGAATGCATATTTGGAATGCCTAGAATATTCCGGATTTAATCTATCTTTTTTCATTTTTTTTTTGCACCGTTACGCCAACCAATACCGATGCGGGATACTAAGAGTCTCATCAAGTCTTTGATTTCCTCATCTGTTAAATCCTTTTGGCATGGGGGCAACCACTCCATAGAATTGCCACTAACAGAAGAACACCTAGAGATGCGAATATCATTATCCACCCTATGCAACCAATCTTGGGAACACATCTTGAAGGGGGGTCCCACCTGCCCGTGCATCCTTCCAATATTAAACACCATTTCCAAGGGAGAACCTAACCCCCTCCTTGAACTTTGCTTTCATGCTTGAAACACCTCTCCACGGTGCCGACACTCTGTATAATGAGGAATCCCTAGTCCACCATCCCCCCGCCTCACAACAATATTTAGCTACAATCGTTTCTCTCCACAGAGAGTCTTCCTCTGTCCCAAACCTCCACCACAACTTTCCCAACAACGCTAAATTCATTATCTCCAGGTTTGTTATATTAGCTCACCCCTCATTATATGACTTGCAAACATCCTCCCATCCCAATAAATGAAACTTTTTCTTCTCTTCTGATCTTTGCAACGAGAAATCCCTTCTAAGTCTTTCCAATCCACTCAAAACTGATTTTGGACACTCAAACAAAGATGTGATCCTCACATTATGTTATGAACATTTTGTTTCCTTGCATAGACACCAATATCATTAAAGTTGTCATGAGTACCAGGCACAGTACCATTACATATGTTTCAGGTTAGTCTTTTGAAGTCCCAGAACTGCAAATTTGTGACCCCCACTTAATAGGATGAAAAGTAGCAGCTTGAAACTCGGTGTGCCTATTTGTAAAGCTTTCAAAATACAAATTTCAGCGCACGCAAGCCTTATGATAGTTTATCAACTATGCTCAGATGTAATCAGCATATTATACATCAAGCTTTATGACAAAACAAAGAGGAAATTCAAAAATAAACATAGCATCACATACCTTCTTCAGAAGGTAGCCATTGTTGTCACCCCAACCGCATTCTTCATTTGAAGGCGATGCTGACGAGGGAGGCACAGCTGCAGTATCTATGTCCATTGTTTCGTCTGACCTTTGTTCAAAATCCTCATTTTCAGCCGTCCTAACATAGGGTGATTCGGCCGGCAAGTCCTTCAGCAACTTTTTGTTCCCAAAGACCACACCTTTGAAACCCGATTCTTTATCATGCCGAGGATCCTGATCCTCTTTCTTCTCCTCCCTCCCTACAGAATCATTGGGCAGATATTCAGGTGCTGCACCACCAATCTTGAAATTGATAGGTAATGACCGTCTCGATGAGGGCAACCGTGCTCTTGAATTTGGCCGAGCAGGCAAGGCAGGTGGTACGTCCTTTGGCCGGTCATCCCTACGCCGGATGGATTCAAGCATCTCCTCCAGTGAGCTACGAGCAGTTGAAGTAGGCGACACTGTCGACAACATGATTCCGATAGGCTATGGCCGAATCTAGATCAAAATGCCTCAATCGCAAATGGAAGTCAACTGTGATTTTCTCAAAGAAACAACATCTCTTTTAACATGAAATCAGCATTCCTCTGTGAGTAAAAATTAGGCAGTGTCCGTTGAATTCAGATGTTATATCCTCATAACCTCCATGCAAAAGCCCTGAAATTTTGCACGATTACTGTCATTTCATCTAGAAATTCTTGAAAAGAGAATGTAAAATTACTAACTGCAACCACGCAATATATCAAAAACAAAAACTGTATTTCATTAATTTTGACCATAACTTTATCATAACCCATAGCCTTCAACCAGAAAAGGGGGTTTTTTTGTTAAAATAACATAATAATAATAATAATAATAATAATAATAATAATAATAATAATAAAGTGGAATTGAAAAGTACTCTGTTCGCCTGAGAAAAAGATGAAACTTTGCGAGTGCCCAAACACAAAATTCTTATAATTCTCCAACTGAAAACCCCAACCTTTCCCCCAATTCTTCACATCCATTTTTATGGGGGGAAAACGGAGTATTTTAATGGCATCAGCACAATAAATAACAATAGAAAACCTTGATTGTTTTTTCAAAAAAAAAAAAAAATCGAAGTTGACCACAGAATCCTGATTTCCTCCAACCAAAAACCTTATTTTTTTCCTAATTCCTCCCATTCAATCCCGCTTCTCTTGATAAAAAGGAAAAACAGAAAAGGAAAACAAAAATCTGCATACAACACATGCTCAATAAATTTAAAAACAAAAAACAAAAAACAAAATTACATCCTAATTCAAGCGTTGTACTCTTAATCTTCCAACAAAACCCTACAGTTCCCACCCAAATCGTTCTCATCCAATCAAAATATTCTTAAAAAGACAGGAGATTTCAAACAAAAACAACCCCAAAATTTCCCTCAAATTTCCTAAACATTAAGCCAAAAAAAAAAAACCCTAATTCTTCCTCTCCTATCCAAAATTCCTCAATAGATTCAAATTCCCGAACAACACCCGCTCAAAAAAATCTAGAAAATCAAAACGGATTGCGAAACGGTGCATATCGAATGCCGAAAAAACCATCTTAATAACAAAATAATACAAATCCGACCTCCAAACAAAGAGAAATAACCAAAAAAGAGCTGCATTTTCCTTCATACCCACAAAGATTTTTCCTTTTTTAAGTAATATACATTTAAATCTTAAATCCCATTCAAATAGAAGAATATTACGAATCTGACCTCGGAAGGGAGAGTAATGGCGGAAAAGCAGCTGCATTTTCTCTTCTCAAACAAAATCGGTGAGGGATTTCTCAGCCATAAATGCCAAAAGGCGCGTCGTTTTCCTTTCTTCCTTGTGCAAAACCTAACCTTAGAAAAGCAGATATCTGCTAAGGCAGAGAGATTAGAGAAAATGGCGATTGCGAAAGAGTGGCGTCGTTTTGCTTTATCTGAAATTCAAATTGCAGCAGGTCGGAGGGCCCCATTTTGGCATTTTTCTACGAACAGATCTGAAAAAGGAAGGCAACCAGGCCCTGGACTGGAGTCTGCCACCCGCACTTTAAAATCGGACACGGATTGCGTGGTTACCCCAACACCACGTAGCTACGTGGTGTCACGACTCTGTGGGGAGCACCATCACGTATGTGTTTCATCCAAGCCGTCCATACGTTTTGAAAGCTCGTGTTATGGTATGGATCCAAAATCGAAGTGTATCCAATTTTAAGTGAACCACACCACAGGAAATTGTAGGGATGATGACGTCCACTGTCGGAACGCCTCTAGTGCGCACCGTTTTCTTTTATTGCCATAATACATGTGCGTAAGGTCACATACACCATAATGAAAACGGAAAAACGTAAATATAAGCGTCATCTAAAACTTATGTGGCCCACTAATTCCTGCGGTGTGGTTCACCTGAGCTTTGGATATGCTTTAATTTTATAATCACGCAATAAAATGAAGTGAAAATCAATGGACGGCGTTGATAAAACATATACATCATGATGGAAATCAATGGACGGCGTTGATAAAACATATACATCAAGATGGGCCGAAGTGTCCTGACACCACGTGGCTACATGGTGTTGGGGTCACCACGCAGTCCGCGAATCAGACGTGAATCGTCAACAGCGTCACACCCAGGTCTGTGGGGTCCACCCTGTTGTAAATATGAAATCTAATCCATCCATCGGATTATATCTGGATGTTAGTCGCTGCAAATGAAAATCAGATTGGATGCACGGATCAGATGGACCACGCCGAATGGAACAGTAGGAATGGATGCCAACCATAGGTTTGCGTGTGGAGCTATCTTGTGGTGTATCTCTCATCATACCTGTTCATCAGGTTTGAATCATCGAGATGAAGAGAAGATGCATAAATCAGCCTGATAAACTACTCTGGCTTGCCTCACCGCTTGAACTTTGCACTTTCGTGAGTAATTTTAGATTGTTTCCATTGGTGTAGGCCACATGAGATTTAATCAGGATTATCATTTTTCAATTGCGGTTTAAATAACGTTTTTCACCTGATGGACGGAGAAGATTTCACATATAAAGCATGGTGAAACCCACGTAGGTTGGATATTTTACACGCTGCATAAAACAAACGTTGTAGACGATTCCGGACCCTATAAATCCGGGGAGGTTAACCTTCAATTGGACCTTGTCGTTGGAGGAAATTACGAAACGACCTCATTATTGGATTTTGTTAAAAAAGGAGCTCGGGAGTTATTTGAAACTCTGGCAGCCTATGGTACTTGATACTCAGGCACTTAAGAATAGTATGAGTATCATATAATATCTCAAATCAAACCAACTAAATTGTGTAAACAACTGCTGCTAAGTCACGTGCCCAACATCAGATTGGTTGAACCGTCCTAGAGTCTGAAATTTTGGGCTTGAAATAAGGTCATTGGATATATTTCATTTTTAACCGTCCATAAATGTTCACCGATCTGATAGTCTGGTAATCAAATAGGAGTAGTATCTGGTCAGCGATGGATCTAAACTATGATTCCTGTTTTGCATTGCATGGTTTAATTTGAATTAGTAAAAAATGCCAAATATTTAATTTCTGTGGAATTTCTAAGTGGCGCGTATCATCCGTAACACTCCGCCAGTGTATCAGATATGTTTCCAAAAGGAGTTTTGCTCGCCCCACGCGCACCCGTTGCCTTTTTTAAACCGCAAGTCTTTTTTCCCAATTGAGTGGGCCACCTGACGACCCGAACGCACCGGTTGTCCATATTTTCATCTTTCCGGGTGGCCCCCACCACCATGTGCCGGTACTAGCCAGGTTGGCACGTGTGCAGAGTGGGCTAGACTTCACTGATAGTCTAGCACTAACTTTAAACTCTTCCACCGTACACGTGGCATAGTTGTGTGGGGATCTGACCGTCCAAATCTGTGAACCAACTGTGAATGGAGTCATGACCCGAAATTTATGGATAAAAGATTAGTGTAGCCTTTCTAATTTTGCACTTTGTATTTGGACCACCTGGTATTTTACTTCTAATCATTTCAATGTTTGGATTACATCTACTTACACCTGTATTGGTGTACAGGCACATCCACCCGGATCAATGAGATGGTGGACAAAAGCCCACTTGCGTCTTTCACCCACATTGAGGGACACATCACACATCACCCCCCAAAAGCATAATAGCTCATAATCGTACACACGTATGAAGACGAGACTGCGATGAATGACATATGCCCCTCACATAAGTGGTACATGTGGTCAAGTAACATGGTCAACAAATTTATAAAGCCCCACTAAGGTAGGAAATACATCGCACTCTAAATACACTCGGGCAAGTCGGTCTCATACAATTTTTACTTTCATGGAAAACTTTTTAAAGATAATCAATGCTTTCAAATCAAAAGATATGATGAGGAATTTGAGTCCAGCTAGTGTTTGCACCCAAACCCAAAGCCCTAACGTGAATCAGTCAAATTTCAACACTAAGTGACCACAATTGATGTAAAACATACTCTCGTTCATTGTTTATGCTTCCTTCGATGATACGCATTCCGTTATAAATGCAAAAGCGTGAACTCTTATACCCGTATTTAGGAAAGGAAATCAACTGTAACGCCCTGAAATTCGGGGGTCGAGCATAACTCAGCTCCCGAGTTCCAAAACATCACTTATGCAACATATTTAATGATGGATGTATGTTGTCTGTATTAGTGCATAAAACATGGAATAGATTAAGCCAAAACACAGATATAATTCAGGGATAAGTGAAGAAAGCAAGCGGAAGGCTTATAGAAATATATGTGTACAAGTGCAAATCTCTGAAGTACATATACAAACCAGGTCGTATGAAAGTGTTACTTATCAAAATTACAAGTATCAAGTTACATCATTTGAATCACAAAAATAATCTCAGAATCCCGCGCATCAGAACAAGGTTCGCTAGAACCCGTCTGAAAACTGCATATAAGATAAAGCAGCCTCATCATCATCCATCTCTCGCTCTGCCTCAGAAGTCGCATCCACATCTGCAACATCAGAATCTAAGACAAAGTCTGGTGGGTGTTTAACACCGCCCCAGAACGTGGGAGTGAGTGATCAACTCAGTGGAACAATAAGGCACTGGTTAACATGTTATCAATTCAATCAAGCAGTAATGATAAAGCAGAACAATTAAACATAACCTAAGTACTCTTATTAATGCAAGGATGTATGCAGAATGATGCGTGGCCTCACGCGAACACCTTCAGCGTCTTCATCTTACGTTACGCATGACACCACCTCAAAGTGCGCCACATCTACAAAGTACATGCAAATGCGGTGCATGGATATGATTACCAAGTTGTTATTAGTCCATTTCATACAGCAGGATTGGGAAGCTAAGATACCTTCCTCATATCACCATCCAAACAGTGATCCATTCTAGGGTCGTCAATCCTAGGCATCTCATACGATCATATGTTTTGAGGTCGTAGCAAAGGGTTCGTCACCAATCAATGCACGCCTATCACACCTTTATTACCACAGTTCGGCTCGTCACCTCATTGCGGTATCCAGGTATGCTCGAGGTCACTGCAAAAGGGCTCGTCACCAATCAATGTAGGCCAACAGCACGAATATAGTGTCACATACCACCATAATCGGCTCACGAGTTTAGTTGCTCACTGGTCACTACAGAGAGGCTCGTCACCCCAGCATAGGCCGACAGCACGACCACGGTGTCCCATACCACCATGTCCGGCTCATGAGTCTTAGCGGATCAAGGTACCATGGTTAATAGGATTCTATTGGTAAGTTCGGTACCCTACATTCAAACAGTAGCGTTCATACATGGTGAACATACATCGGACAATCGGGTTACTTGACGAACTCAACTAGCACGAGCGCACGTTGGGTTGAACGACATAGAGTGCGCAAACACTCTGCGTGGCCAAACCATTGCCGCCAACTCTAATATGGCTCGGGTTCGTCTGATTACGTCCTTTGTGGCGAAAGCAATCTCAGCCACAACCTTAAGGCAGATTACCGATTTTCTAGACTATTCATAGTCCCAAACACATTACACTACAACAGATATTCATATTAAATGTAGAACAGTAATGGAACAACAACTTCAATCATGTGGTATTCAAGCATTTGAAGAAAATCAACTTAACATAAATGTAAGCATAAGTAATGCTTGAACTGAAACAACAAGGAATGTAACTGGCAATAAGAAAATCATACATACTAGTGGGAGAGTTGAGAATCGCTTCTTAACGCCCATACTAGGTTCAAATATCACATATTAGATCATTCAGACATTTCTACAAACACTTAGAATACATAAAACAACATATATGACGTATGTTGAAAATACACACATTTGGACAAGTCCTTTTGCCAAGGAGTTGTCATACATACATCTAGCATACATACACGACAAATAATCATGACAATCACATGTTCATATTTTATACGCATACGGTACTTTATACATACACATAGAATACACAAATCTCAATATAACACATGCATATCAGGAACGCAACGTAAACATAACATTTGGCATGTGAAATCTCATCCATAACAAGAATAAATCATTAACTAGCATTGAAAGCCTTGAAAACCATAACCTATACACTTAAAGTCCGCACCTTAAGCCAGAAAAGAAACACTGAACTGATTTCAGACGAGTTGTCTTCGTCAACGGCGATAGAATACCCTAAAGCAAAGATAGAAATGAGATACAATAACACCAAGACTATTGTAAGCTCTAACACAGATTAGGGTTAGGTTAACTTATCTAAAGATGAACTCAGAATCGTCAGAATAACGATTTAAAGTGAATGTTCAAGGATGAAGAAGAATAAGAAAGAATCTAAGATGATTCACCAACTTCTCTCTCACTTTCTCTCTCTTTTCCACTCTCTTTCTTAGGTAGGGTTAGAGAAAATTCGTATGGAAAAGAGAGCTAGGGTTTAAGGACTATAAATAGGCCTAATATTGATGAAAATAACCCCAGGGTCAAGGTATACTTAAGGTATAACCAAAACCAGCCTCTCACGATCCAACGAAGCACTTCTGGTGGGCCAAATACCACGAAAGGTTGGACTTAAGCTCATTGATCATGGATCTAGGTCAAGCTGAGTTTTCGTACCGACCGGCTTTTCAGATCAGCAGTAGCGGACCACACTCAATTCAACGGTCACAGAATCTTCCCTGATCAGAGGGTGATATTGGGTCAGAATCCAACGGTCAGATAGCTTAAAATCATCGCGCAAGTGACACGACTCAGATTTCATAAAAGCTTATTAAATTTCCAATCGTTCTCACACTCTTCACTCCGAACTCAATCAAATCGACCCAGAACATCACATGGACTTAATTTTCGATGTGATGACCAAGCCCAAAGTAGTGACCGCAACAGCCTAAGATCATCGCTATCGGACTTTCGACGCGCGGTTCAGGTCCGATCCAAAACTTCCAAAAATTCCCCAGAACAACTGAATGTAGCGATGGATCCCAGATTTCAGAGTAACATAGCGCTAACTAATCTACAAGTTTTGAGCCATGCAGATACAATTTAAAGTGATTGATGCAAATTTCATAAGCAATCAAGCATAGCGCTAAATACCCCAAAAACAACTACTTAAGGAAAGATTAGCACAAAATTTCCAAGGTCATTACATCAACGCATGCCATGGGGCCATATTTATCGTGCTCATTAATAAGGCAATGTGCCCAGCACGACTATAAGAATTTCACCGAGAGAAGAGATCTAACACAAATCTAGTTATGATATTCTCGGTGAAGTCTTCTCTCATAATCCTTTTCAAATAGAGATGTTAAAAGAGGTTGTAGTGATCAAGAAGATTATGATGATCCAAAGATCAGACACATTTCCAAGTGAACCTAGCCATGGGTCGAACCCATGTTTAGAGAGACATACACATCAGCTTGATTAGGTTCTCCATTCCATATATCAATTGAAATTAAGAGAATGGAAGAACCAGATTAGATCTAAACCAATGTCATAGTGGTACCTAGTGTTAAATCCTTTTGTCACTCGAGACCATAACTTGTAGAATGGCTAAGTGTAGCGCCTCAAATTTCAAGGGTCAAGCATACACTTGATTTTCGATATTTCGAGTGTAAACTTTTACTTTGTAGAATTGTGATTACCCTATATAGTTATATTGGCATCCAAACAATCGTAAGAAATAAATTACATAGTGTATAAAAGTTCAAAACAAGTATAGCCGAGTCAACAATCTAAAATATACATGCATATATCCAATCAATGGATTCCACTCAGCTAGAAACTCCAACATACATGTTCAAAATAAATAAAGTATGAAGCGTGAAGTCTCCGCCCAACACTCCAAATCATTACGGCGATGAAACATGCCCATCTACGCCTGCATATTTGAGACCTCAATAGTACTTGCATCGTTTTTTAAAATGGCACCCTAGGTGAGCGTGAGTGATCAACTCAATTATTTTAATTTTATAAGTTATACATGTTATTAACACAATCAAGCACAGTTAAAAGTAATAATAATAATAACAAACACTTTCCTAAATTATTTGATTAAGTGCATGTATTGTATGATATACTAATACATGTCCCGAGAATAACGATAATTTTAATATTTATTATCAACACAATCATCCACAAAATGTCTATCCTATTATAATGTAGCTTGACACTGTTGATACCATCATCGATGAAAATATCCATTCTATTGTAATATGGCTTATGATTATGTGACTACTATTACCAACAGATGCATATCATAATTGGCCAATTCTTTATTAATCCAAATTTAAAAAGTAAATTGGTAAATCCAAGATACTGCCATTATATCATCAGTCGCTGATCCAGATCATGTAGCTCATAGAAGCTCCTCACCAGTGTCCCTTTATCTAATTTAAGGTCAGTTACCCTAATGTCCAAAGTATATAATTATTTTAACAATGAGGTTTTTCATAACCCAATGACAATTTCAAAATGTAAGAGCTTATCAGCCAATAATCAAATACGGAGAAGGCTCGTTACCCAATTTTGTATTCCAGATAATAGGCCAGACCAGGTACAAAAAATGAAGAGGGCACGTCACTTATTTTTTTCAAAGAAAATAGATCAGTCGCCTCCAATAACACTCAATGGTCACTATGAAGGAGCTTATTACCCGACGCAGGCCGACAATTCAAACACAATGTCCCATACCACCATGCCTGGTTAATGAGTTTTTATAGGATCTATTTACTTTTATAAGCTCATATTTTTTTTTAACACATACACTCACATACACTCATACCCTCACGCCATTGTGGGATTTCACCGCAATATGTACTTTTACTTATGATCTTGTGTTAAAACTCACCGAGGCATGAGTAAGGATCCACATGTTTCATATGCTAATGAGGTCTGCTCCCTTAAAAGAGTATTTTGACATTTTCTTCATGAAAATAGGTAGCATTTAGGATTAGTTACACTAGAGTTAAGAAAAAGTTATATTTTTTTTAATCATTTTTATATTTTTTAAGAGCCACTAAGAAAAAGAAATAGAATTTTGGCTATAAGTTCTCTCCATTCATATAATTTTCTTTGAATGGTAATTTGATTATCACTTTGAGCCATTGTTTTTTCCCGCAATGTCTTTTCACATAAAAATCATGTACTCTCTCTGTGTTTACTTAAATTTTTATTTTTCCTTATTTGTTTCGATCCATATTAAGGTGCTTCTGCAAGACTAGATTTCCAACAAATTATTCAAAAAATAATCATTACAATCATTCATATCCACACTATAGATTTCATATATACAAATAGACCAGGAGAACAACAGTGGGTGTAAAATGTGAAAAAAATGTTTTTCCTTAAAATAATAGCCAAACTGTAGGATGAAACTGTTGTTGCTAAGAAACATTGCTAAACTGAATTGATGACCTATACTATTGATGATGTTTAGTGGACTGTTAAAGAAAAACAAACTTGGTCCAAATTCAGTGAATAAAGTACTCTTGATGGAATAGTTCAACTAATTTGATTTTATGTCCACAACCTATGACAGTGGGTCCCACAACTTAAACAGGTTTGGCTAAAGTTAAATGCATCCAAGTGCACAATTGGCACCAATTATACACCTGAAGGGTAGAGATTGTTTTGGGACATGATTTGGGGTATTGGCCTGGCTTTCCTTCCAAGAGAAGATTCAGTTAGGCTGGGTAATATTGAGTTTTGTCAGGTTATAGATTATGATGTGGCGCATTTTGATTGGTCCATTAAATACTTTGTCAAAGAGGGGCCCACCAATTTTCTAAAAGTCGTGGGGTAGTTACATATAATATTTAATGGGTCAATAAAATGATATCACGTTAGGCATGATGAAACCTGATATCATGAGCTTGACTGAATCTGTTTCAGTATCTTCGTCTTCCCAAACCGCAACGTGTAAAGATACCTATCATGCCCGGTTTGCCTGGAAACGACATGTTGTGCAAGGGTAGCGGGGAGCGGGTTTCTTCATACCCGGAGTCCAGATATCTCTGTGCCAGGGATGTATGGGGGATGTCCGTGACAAATCCACTCCGTCCATCTGTTTTGAAAGAACATAATAGGACAGATTGCTAAAATTCAGGCAGATCGAAAAATCAGGTGGGCCATATCAACAAAATAATGGGAACAGTAACGTCCACTGTTAAAACCTTTTTTTAGAGCTGATCATGATATTTATATGCCATCCAAACCGTTCATAAAATTATTACTACTCAGATAAACTTTAAGAACAAATACCATCCTGATATAAAACTTATGTCGCCACCAGGTGTTCAATCCTCACTCTTTTATGTGGTAAGGCCCACGTGAGTTTTTGATCTGCTTGATTTTTAGAATCCTATCCTAGTCTGGTCTTTCAAAACAGATGGACGGAGTGGATTTTCCTAGGACATCTCTATGGGCCCCACATAATCCCGGTCACACAGCTATCTCTGAGCCCAGGGTCAGACGCAATCCGCTCTCAGGATAGTCAATGTGACCTTTTGTATACCACAACGGTCTTGGTTTTAATCCCTTTTCCTTCCTCCCAAGTTAGCTAATTCAAGGAGACACCAAACAAGCTGAAGCTTGTCTCCCTACACACGCATGCCAAAAAGGCTGCTTTCCATGTGTTTCCAGAAAATATTACGCGTGATCTGGACCGTCCATCTGGTGGGGGCCACCTAGCTAATGGGCCTTAAGCCAGACACTGAATGAACAGGACAACTCTGGCCATCCATCACTGGTGATGGCCTTTTGAAATGGGGCCCACCGAATAAACCATCTGAATTACTAAACTGTTGGGCCATCCGTCTAACTTTTTGAGACACTTACTGATCGCCTACACTAATGCTGGCGTAAGTCTAGTTTCCAATCCAATTAAAGAGGCCCCATCCTCCCACCTTTTTCTACTGCGCCATGTCTGGTGTCCATAGCGATGTAAGAAAAACATCCAATCCGTCCATAAGGTGCACTCCTTGAGTTCAATCCACAACCGGAAAATCAGTCCAATCCAAAGGCCAGGTGGATCACACCACTGTGAATGGTTGGGATGGGGATGCCACCGTTTAAAAATTCTGACTGTGTGTACGGCCTACCTTGTCTTGTTCATGCAATCAATCCGTTCAGAAGATGATATTAAACATGATGAGTGGAAAAAAAAATCAGGCCAGTTTAAATCTCATGTGGGCCACACCAAGTGATTTGAGAGGTTTTTGGCATGATTGTACATGGTGTGGCTCATCTGAGTTTGAAATAGCCTGATATTTTGGGATTCGGAGAGTAAATAAGGGTACACACACGATGGACAGATTGGATGTCATTCACACGCAACGGTGGGCCCCAAACAGCAGGTTGCAGAATAAGCTTACTCTAAAAAAAACTATAGAAGTTCACAGAGAGGTTTCGTAGGCCCACGTGCATGTGCAGCCCCGTACTCGATGCCTAGCACGCCTGCCAATACAGCATATTTGGACAAGATCCGAGCGGTCCATTGGTTGGGAGAGGCTCTGATTAACTTGTAAATAAACTATATGGTGGTCCAAATTGCACGAAAAAAAAAGAAAAAAAGAAAAGCAGCCAATAATTCTTTTGGATCCGTTCTTTATCTTTGTACCACCAAAGTCTGCCTGGCTAGTGAAACGGTATAATATTTTAGACCATATATCTAGACAGTGTGTCCCACCTGATGGACCGCCCGGATCCTGCACATGTTTGCAGTATTGGCTTGTTCACTGGTCGTAGATGGGTGGATCATACACGCATGTGAGAGTAGCAAACCAGATAGACAAAACATTAATTAAAGTGAACCCTATCAAAGATTCGAACTAATTAGCCAGTAGCCACTACATCATGGTGGTATATTCGTAAATCTGTGCATATCGAGTGGCACTCCAGTAGGTATATCCTAATGACGTCTAATGACCGTTGATCATTTATCTACGCCACGTCCTTGAAAAGACCCGAAAGGGAAATGCCATGCATCCCTCCTCCCATATTTCGCGAGACCGTCCAAGCGACTCGCAACCTTATCTTAGAGGGACAATTTTAACGGTTTTGATTTACCGATCCTAACGAATCCGAACATATAGATTTTGACCGTTTAGATTGTGGTGACATGGATAATGGAATTCTACACTGTATATACGAAGCATCTTTTAAGGGTATTATATTAGGGTGGGTAAGTAAGAGGATTGCATATTGACCGTGCTTGTATGCTACGTGGCTGTTGGTCGGTGCTCTGTGGCCCCATCATGATTAATGTATTTTATCCGTGCCGTCAACCTATTTTTCCAATCATTTAGGTGGAGCACACTATAAAAAAAAAAATCAATGGTGATTAATTAAAAACTTCCTATGATCCATAATAATATTTATTTGCCCGAACTTGGACTATCTAGCGTGGAACACAGTACCAATCTCAGCCCCACCACAGTGCATGGTTTTATCCACATTTTATTTATTTATTTATTTTTTAAAAATCATCTTAAGGTGCCAAGGCAAAAGTAGGCCATGTTGGAATTAAATGCCTACCCATGGAAAACTTTTTGAGGGTGCGCAGAAATTTTACTTCAAGTTGGCACATATGTTATCACTTCAGGATGACCTTTTTATGAAAAGGTTGGGAAGCATATAAACATCATATTAGGCTATAAAAAAGTTTGGATGATGAGTGTTGTTATTGTTTACACTTATTTCCGGTTCTCTGATATGGATCAATGAAAAGTCACCATATGTTAATATTATGAGATTAATATGGGCAAAAATTCTACTTATACTTGAAAGTATTTTTGTTTGATCTTCTTTTATCGTTACACATTTTGTTATTAATGTGAAGGTTTAGACCTGTATGCATGCCTTTAAAGGATCAATCAAGGAATGTCACATGACCATGATTAATATGCTAATTAACGAGGTAGCATGCCTAACATGTCTATAAAAATCTTACAAAGAGAACGTATCTTATTACAAATCTGACTATGATACACTTGGTGAGCTTGTCTCTCACAATCTTTTTAAAATAGGAGATTTTTCCAGAGACATGATGTTCGAAAAAAATTTGAATATCTAAAGATCGAACATTTATTCAAGCAAATCCGATTATGATTTAGACTAAAATCAGGAGAGAATGGATATTAGTCATATCATGTCCCAAGCTATATATTAATCGAAATTAATTAAAAGAGTGCGAGAGCTCAATGAAAGATCTAATCTAACCCATCCTGGATAACGGATCAATATCAAATGAATTCAGATCGTCCAACACCATAATTGGAAGAGAGAGACCATCCAAATGCAGGGTCATGATCAATTTTAGGTTCGGGATCAACACTAGTTCTCCTTATTGATCTCGAATCCAGTTAGTAGGCCACGAAGATCTCCGTGAGAGAATCAACTACGAGAATATTTGATAAGTTAGTAGTTTGGATCTATTTGAAGTCCTTCCAATATTAGGATGCATGTCATAAACGCGGAGGATTCATGATCAACCAATGAGTGCTTTACTACCTCGATACATTATAAAATGAGCATATGAATATAAGCTCGAGGCCATACGCCAAACACATCTATCTACTTTTTAAGTTATTTTCATTTATTATCTTTTATCTTAGCATAGCTTAGCTTTAATATAGATTGATATTATTCAACGTCCACCGCTATAGTACTGTACGATTAGATTAGATGCGCACAATTCTAAGTTATTAGATCTTAATCAACTGAGTTCTTACTTAAACGATCACATCTATCCAGTTACATCCTGCTAATCATTTGCCTCAATCATCTGTTCCAATAGATGAGTCATGTATTTATCTTTTGATTGTTTATATCTCTAAGTTGTTTTCAATATTTTGTCAATTGTAATGGGTCATATATCTAATTAATGAAATCACTACTGTTCAACCTTTTTAATTTATTTGTTCATTTTCCTTTTTTTAAGAAATGTATTTGTGATTGTATAAGTGAAAAAGAATGAGTCCTTATGCATAAGGCAAAGGAATTCATTCAGAAGGGCTAACCCCTATACTTTCACAAGTCACCTAATCATTGTTCACAATCAGTGGTTTAAAGGATAGATGTATCTTGCGTCTAGCCTCTAATTAGTCCGACTCAACATGGGGATACCAACGTTCAATCAAATATTGAGTTGGTAGACTCTAGCACGCCCACATATCATAATCACATAAAAAATCTGAATACATGCCATCGATCACACGTTTGGCCTTGTGTTTGATCGAATTGCCAACAACATTCATCCCCATAACTTCTTGTGGTGCCTATCAATTTTGAGCTCAAGCCCTAAAATGATTTGACGGAATAAATGGATAGCAAGGATAAGACACATACATAGTGGTTGTTAGAAATTTATGTTTGAATACACCAAAAATATAAAAAATAAATTGGAAAAACATTTCACTAGGCTAAATCACGTATAAAATACGTTGTCCTTCAAGCGTGATTCGCCACCTTATCAACTGCTGATGGGTTACAAGCGAATTACTTCCAAGATAAGACAAACTTTATCTGGATCCAGCGTGCAACAATCACGATAGATCCACTATGGAACAATTTGAATGCAGCAGATTTCTTCTAGCAGACTCAGATGGTAAAGATTTTTTAGAGTATTCTATAAGAGATATTTGGATTGTATTTGATTTGATGAGAGGGATGGTGTGTTGAGATGATGAAATCGGACTGGAATGGTCCAGTTTATATAGGCATCAGGTATAGCACCGTTGCTATGTGGTATTTAATGGTCCAAAATGTTTGAAAACGTTTCTGGCCGTTGTCAATAAAACCCAGACATTTCTGGTCGTCGAATCAAAGGATCTGACCGTTGGATCATCATGGTCCGTCCGTTTTCGGACCGTTTGGCTTTCAAGGCAGAGAGCCATTTTCAGAAACTGCTGAACGTTCCAGATTTATAATCCGACCGTTCTCAGTCTTCTATAAAACTCAAACCATTTCAGACCCTACTGCACACAAGCACAGACCAAACTTATCGTATCGCGATCGCACCAATTCGCGTAAGGTCGCGAGGGAGCGACCACTTTGCGAAGTGTAAAGTACACCATCTAGCGCCACTATTGCCTCACTGCTCATGCCCGTGCCCGTGCCCCAGCCCGAGCGCGCGCGTGCGTGTGTTCCAGTGCGCGAGTATCGCCTCTTCCAAAAACTCTAAGTAAGAATACTCTTCACAACATCTCATATAAACCACACAATCATTCTTTGCATTTCCAATGTGGGACAAAGCATACACACAACACTTTTTAATTTAAAATTTTCAAAATGAGTTTTGGCGGGAAATTCCCAAAATTTTGAAAAATTCAAATTTTTTCTTTTTATTTTGAAAAACCATTGATTTTCAATAATGGTGTGGCCCAAAAAACTTTTCCGTTTATACATAGTACTATGCTTGGTTCAATGTTTAACGTCACACTGTAAAAGTCATTACTTGCCATCCAACCTATTGACTTGGTGTTGAACAAAATTTTACACAATTGAAAAGGATTGTGTAGTACATCGGAGATGGGGATCAAAGAATCTAAATCGAGAATTCGTGCCTGATTGAGACATCATCGTTATAGACCCGATGTTGTAGACTTTCGTACCTTATACCTTTAAAAAAGCATCGAGATGGGAATAAAAGCTTCAGTCGCGTGTAGGTTTGGAGACCAAGTCACGTTTATATAATTTAGAGGGATGAAGAGTTTAAAACCCATCGAAACTCTTCTTTTTCTCTTAGGTTCTATAGGAATTTGACAATACTATTCCAATCAGAATGTTATGCATATGACACAGCTGTGATGCACCACCCTTACATGGTTTTAATGAAATCATAAATTTGTGGGGCTCACCAGTATGCTTGATCACATTATCCAACCCTTAGGGAGTTCCAGACCGTTGATTAATAAGACTCACATTATAGAATTCTTACACTTGGATGACAGGAAAACAAAAATATTAACTTGATCTAAAACTTTCGTAGCCTTCAAGAAGTTTTTAATTTCACTGTCTAATCGGTCTATCAAATGTGTCACCTGCTAAAACTCCCAACACCCAAGAAGCTTATGTGGGCCACAACAAAGGAAATGAATTGCTGGGGAATGCCCACCCTTGAATTCCACAAGTCCACCTAAAATAAGCTTGAATTTGGGCATTACCTTTCATCTAAACTTAGACAAAAGACCTATATGACCTTAATTATACATAACATAAAGTAGGTTGAAAGTAGAGTGGGTTCCTACTCAATTCTATCCCAACCCAAGGTTCCTATACCTCGACCTTAACCCAACGCAACCTAACCTCAGGTTGGGAATTCTCAACCCAAGTCCAACCCAAGTGGGCTCGGTCAAGTTAGTCGGGTCAGTCGGGTGGATGCATGCTAATATTTTCGTTATTACATTAGTCTATTATATTTTTAATACATATCTTATTTTTCTACCTATGATTTTATTAATTATTTATCATAAAGAATTTATTTTATTTTATTTTCTAAACAAACAAGCTAAAATATAGGAAAACTACTCATTTAAAGGTCGTGTCGAGAGAAATTTGGCATATCTTGTTAACTTGAGTCATCGAAAATTATGTGGACCGATGAAACCTGACGATATTGGAATTTGTTGTGCCTTCAACACAAATAATCCGCACTCGATTACAATTTATAAGTAACTTATATGTCGATTGGGTTCGGATTAGTTCTAGCAACCCAAGACCTCAACCCGAGCCCAACCCATGTTTTATCAAGTTGGTATTTGCATATCCCAAGAACAAGAACAGACCCGATACATCTTGCCCGAGCCCAACCCAATATCATCGATCACAGATCCATCGGATTGAACCTGGCCCACTTTCAGCCCTAACACAAAAGCATCTGGTGCTAGTCAATACCCAAAGTGAGCAAATGTCATCTGCTCAATTCATCATTTGTGTTAGCTCATGTCACGATATGAGCCTAAAAAATGAAGCCACTGTAAAGACTCAAGTGCGACACATCACATCAAGGGGACGTCTGCCCAACCTTTTCTTGGTGGTTTGCCCACCTAAGCTCTGGATCAGCCTTATTTGAGTTGGATGGAGTGAATGGCACAAACACACCGTGCTAATATTTTTGTTATTACATTAGTTTATTTTAATACAGATCTTGTTTTTCTACCTATGATTTTATTAATTATTTATGTAATTATTTATCATAAAGAATTTTATTTTTTCTAAACAAACAAGCTAAAATGCAGGAAATCTAATTTAAAAGTCGTGTCGAGAGAAATTTGGCATATCTTGTTAGCTTGAGTCATTGAAAATTATGTGGACAGATGAAACCTGACAATATTGGAATTTCCTGTGCCTTTAGCACAGATAATCCGCACTCGATTATAATTTATAAGTAACTTATATGTTGATCGGGTTCGGATTGGTTCTAGCAACCCGAGACCTCAACCCGAGCCCGGCCCATGTTTTATCAAGTTGGTATTTTCATATCCCAAGAACAAGACCAAACTCAATACATCTTGCTCGAGCCCAACCCAATATCGTGTGGATCACAGATCGGTCGGATTGAACCTGACCCACTTTCAGCCCTAACACAAAAGCAACTGCAACTGCTGCCAATCAATACCCAAAGTGAGCAAATGTCATCTGCTCAATTCATCATTTGTGTTAGCTCATGTGTGGTTTGCCCACTTAAGCTCTGGATCAGCCTTATTTGAGCTGGATGGAGTGAATGGCACGAACACACCATGGTGATCCCGTGGAGCTTTTTGTCGCACGGGCTATGTGGACTATTAAAAAAATAAATAAATCCAAAGGCATTTTCAACAAGCATATATATGTCCACTTGAGGGCTGTTTCCCCAATCCTAGTTTGGGACGATAAGATAACGACACCCACCATCTTCCACGATTTAGTCATTTTGTTTTATTTAAAAAATTCACCACGGGTGCAATCTCTAAGCGCCTGCTTATCAAGTGCTGTGCCTTGTCAGAGTATCAAATAAATACTATAATTTTTGAAGGGTAAACTATGCAAAAGCTAGCATTTACTTTTGACAAACAAAAGCCAAATAGTGTACAACCATTCTTAAAATAGGATCTTTTCATCTTTTCATGGGTTGTAACTTTGACTATGAAAGCGAAATCTCCGCATGTAATATAAAAACCGGGCCCCATGGTCTGATAATCGAAACCGTCTATCTCTTCAGTCCCTATAGTGGGTGGAATATGCCCTAAAAATACCTTGAATGAACCATCGCAGCTGGCAATATTGCTTGACCATTTGCATCTAGATGTGTACGGTTGTCTGTCGTATTTTTCTTCTTGGCCGCTATCTCGCAACAAATGAAAACGGTACAATTGTCATATAGATGAGTTAGGCATGGTCCATCTACGGTGGGAGACCCCACTTGGGAATTGAAGACACGTGTATACTTTGCAAAGATGGGCATGTAAGACTCTTATCAGGTAGGCCACACATGATCATCGGTTTAAATCTGATGGTTGGATTATGCAGATTGGGCAATTCAGTGGGCCGCACTACAGTTGTGATCATTATAAATAGGTTTGGAATGGGATGCTTGAACCCTTGTTCCTATACACGATTATTAAGTCGGATATGAAAACATACGGTGCGAAGACCGTAAAAGGAAGAAGCGTGATGGGTAAGCTTCCAGCCCTCTTTTATATAAATAGATGTCTTAGTCCCCTTACCAATATAAGACAAAAAATCGCAATCTCATTGATTTTCTTAAGGGTGTGAGCTGCAGAAGATCAAGATTCTTGTCAGCGACATTGGGGCTCGGATGTCTTCCAAATTATGTATGCATTAAGGGCCCGTTTGGCCGGGTGGATTGGAAGGGATTGAATGGTACTAGGGTGGATGGCAGGGATTTCTAGGTAATGATGGTGTTGTCAGTGGATTGTCTTGAGATCCATGGGATTGCTCTATCCCTGGATTGCTATATCCAGTTTGTTTAGCATGCCTGGCCAATCGCGGGATTAAACCATCCCATCCCTTCCAATCCCTCGAACCAAACACATCCCAGGTAAATTTGAATGGATTAGGGTAGATTGGATGAGATTTAAAGGTAATAATGATGTTGTTAGTGGATTGTCTTAAGATCCATGGAATTGGGATCGGATCATCACCGACTCTGTTTGGCACGCAGGGCTAATCCCCAGATTTAACTTCCAATCCCTTCCAATACCATCCAGTCCCTTCCAATCCGAACAGCCAGATGGGCCCTAAGATTATTGCATTGAATCTTCTTTATTGATTCATATACGATCCGTCAATTCCGCAATTAGATATAGCAGGGCCATGTATCGGAGCTGATCACCTGGCACATTAGATGAGCTGGTCGGTGTATGCAAGGGGCCATAAGAATTGAAATGGTGAATTTGGCCTGGTTTACAGTTTCTTTACAACCGTCCATTAAATGATAACCAATTGGATGGTTAAGATCATCATATGGATTTGATTTTCAATTGGATCTACCCAAGATGGTCCCAGCAATGTGCTGCAAGACATGCATTCCAGGTGTACCTACTACTTGAACAGTTTTGATTGAGAGGTAAATGTACGGCCACATGCACGACGATGCTGTGCCTGTGTATGGATGGCCATCCATAGCCAGAGTAACGAAGCATTTCTCACGTGGAAAAGACACATCGTTGTGTAGCCGTTCATATATCACCTTCTTTAATGATAACGGTAACGTGGCCCCCGCTATCTAAGGGCTGGTGTTAGGTAAAAGTCAAGAAATAGACGAATTGAACTGTCATCCACCAAACATGGCTGTTTATTTATTGATGAAACTTATACAATGCCCACACCTCATGTCTGTAGAGCAAGGTCCAGCATCAAGTTTGGAAGAGCCGGACCCACGTGTCATTGATCCAAGCCACCGGCCTGATAGTCCCCATCCCTGATGGCCCATTCACAATAAAGATCCCTACTTGAAACAAGTCCTAACACTGTATAGGTGGCCTAAAAAATACATGGTTAATGAAAAACCACAGCAACGGTCCAAATTGAATCACAAGCAGGAAAAATACTCTACACGTAGGATAATCCAATTTGGGAGAGTATTTACAAAAATGGTATTTCCCATCTAATCAACGGTTTGGATTACCGAACCAAAGGGCCCAACTTGCACAAACACTGGGCCAGAGCATTATCTAGCATGCACTCATGTCATGTAGTTGGATGGTCCTAGCTGTGCTGGAAATTTGCTGACATTTGTCACCTGAAAGTCATACTTGATTTTTTTTTAAAAATTGTTTAAGGGGCATTGGCTCAACAAACGCTAGACGACGTTATTCAAAAATCAAAATCTTATAAGTGCATGTTTGGACAGGCATTGAAGAAAAATTCAAATTTCATCGTATGAAAGTGTGAGAGAGGGAAAAGGAATTTGTCGGTGGTAATGGTGGGGCCCACCTTTCGGTGGTGAGATTGATGCGGTAAAGCCGGTAGAATTGGAACATGGTACAACTATCTATCTGCATGGTACACGTGGCTTTTGGTAATGTATGAGTGGGGACCATCCATATGGTTGGCTGTATCAGGATGACCTTTCTGGCTATGGGACGATCTTATCCGTCAATCTTACTTCATTTTCCCAGAATAAGCGTACAGTGTTGATGGTTTTGATTGCTAACGTTGCTTTGGAGGGGACTGATTCGATGGGGTGGAATTATCTATTTCAGTGTATTTTTTTTTACCATTCGCGGTCTGCTCTATGGCGAATTAACTTATCCTTTTTTTGGAAGCATGTTCTATACAATCCAATAGCCAAGCAATGCAATGGTTCTACTCTTCAGGTCTTTGGGTTTGTATGAGAAGGGTGGATAATTGGGAGATCCTAACCGTTGATTTCGTGACCACCCCTGTAAATAGTCAATTCAGGAATAAGGGCCTACTAAGAAAATTTTTGGCAAGAATTTCGAAAAATGCCAAATATTCTTTATCCTATGGCCGGCATATTTGACTCGGTGAAGCATCGGAAAAATAGACCTAAGAGAGGCTGTCACCGTGGAACCCGCCTTGATGTATGTGTTGTATATTTAGGTTGTCTATCCATGTTGCTAGCTTATTTTATTGCACAAACTCAAAAATAAAACAGATATCAATATCAGGTGGACCATATTATAAGATATAGTGTGATTGAATATGTTGGGTGAAAAAATAGATAAGTTTGATAGATCGACTTATAGAATGGACCAACTCTACAAACTATGGACCCAATGAGATTCAAGCCTTAAGGGGCATTTACTTCCAAAAACAGGCCGACCTTCAAAAAAATCGATGCAACTATAAGGACACTTAAAGAGGATGCAACTATAAGTCCACTCAAATGGTCAATTGCCCACCTAACTTATAAGCCGGTCATAACTCAACTATAGGTCGATCATAAGTCGATCATAGCTCGATCACAACTCAATCATAGCTTAGCTATAGCTCGAGATAACTTTTAAAAATAAGGTAAACGCCGATTCAACAAGAAAGCTCAATATGGCTTACACAATCTTCTCCCGGATTAATAGTCCGAAAATCTCTCCAACAACCTGAAAATCTTTAGAGGATTAAATCAGATCCTAAGAATCTCAGACGACAATAACATTAAGAGAAATTTTGACGAATCTTTGAACGGATTGTCTCTGGCGTATTAGAAAAGACTCTTTACAGCTTTGCCTTCATTTTCTTATAAATAGAGGTACCCCGAGTCAATGTAAGGTATGCATACATATTCTAATATTCGACTAGTGACTCTTTTTCTTAAGAAATCTTACTCTACAAAAGACCTGAGGTCTTGACTTAGGCATCGGAAGGTCCCTTGCATAAGCTAGGGTCTCCTTTATCTATTGTTTTTGTCTGTGCAGGTTTTGAATGGTTAACTAAGGAGGGTCTATCGAAAAACTACATCAACATAATACTCGCGGTATTTATTGCCATTTAACGTATTAGTAAGGCTATATAGACCTAAATGAAAGAAAATACAAATATTAGCTTTATTCAAAACTATTTTAATGATAGGCATTTAATCACTATAAGTTCTTGTGGAGTAGTCTACCTAAGATTTGGATTGGCTTTATGTTTGGCTTACGGTCTAAAATAGCTAGCAAAATAAATAAAGTGCATTGATATACAAAACATTCATCAAGGTGACCCCACAATCACCACTGAAAATTGATCTTTCCTTGACCCCACCGAATCCACTTCAGCATCTTTCATCTTAAGTGCACCAATCAGTCTATGCCACGTGGCATTATAAAAGCACATGCTCGAATGTTACATTGTTCTTAATGGCATGGCCCTCGTAGTGCTATATATATATATATATATCATGCTTGGTACACAAATCTAGATTCATTGACTGAAAAAAGCACTGCACAATTGAGAAGAATATTACAATACCAAGGCAAACAGCACACATACATACATGCATGCAATTTTGGACCATCAAAAAAGGCAGGCAATGTTGTCACACCCACATGAAAAGGGTGTGGGCCCCACACCCAACAATCTAACGACCAGGAAACCTGCAGATTAGAATGTCTGTGATTCAGAAATATGTAGGAATATATAAAGGTGCTAATTTGCGAGGCTTCCCATGCATACATGTGCAGATTTAAATAAGAAAAATAAATAAATAAACACATCGAGCAGAGTGCAAAGTTCAATGTTCAGAGCATCTATTATTTGTACTTGAACCAACTTTCGAGAATTGGACCACTCTCAAAGCCCTTAAGAAAATCATCTTCATTATTATTTTCTTATGGAACGATTTCATTACAATCCCAGAGTGCAAGGTGCTTTTAGACACGTGGTGTGGTCAAATCATCGTTTTGGACCGTCCATTGGTTGACCCCACTTTTTCTCTGACACCCAAAAAATATATCAATGGTTAGGTGAAGTTTTCCATTGGATGATCATAACCATCCCATCAATGACTTTAGCCATTCATTGTTTGGAAGATTACCATCCTCTTACCAGTATGGGTTTTTTCATGGTGTTAGGAAAAAGTGGGTCAACCTAATAAGGAGGTGGATTGACTAGAGACTAGCATCTCTAATGACCAAACTCTGTGGGGCCAGTATCATGTATGCATTTTATCTGTTTTACCAGGGTGTTTTAAGGCAAAAGCTAAAGAATGAGATAGATCCAAAGCTTAAGTATACCACAATGCAAGAAACGAGAGAAAATGATGCCTTCAATTGAAATATCCTTTTTAGGGCCTGCCATGATGCGTATTTACCATCGAACTCGTAAGGTTACATGGACCTAGATGAAGGGAAAACACAAGCATCAGCTTGATAAAAAACCCAACCATTACCATCCAAGCCCTCCTTTTCAGGTAATGTGGTAGACTTGAGTTTTCGATCCGTCTCATTTTTCGGGCTCATGCCATGAAATGAGCCAGCAAAATGGACTAACAGCATGAATAAACTACATCCATCACAGTTCCCATGAGTATATTTTCACTAATCCCGAGATCAGAATCATCCCATCAATCCAATTTTGAGGACATGTCTCATCTAGAGTGGGACCCACTTTTTGGGCGGTTAGGATTAAGGTACATGCATGTATGGTATTCATACGTGTCAGAAACTTCCTGTGAAAAATGAGCCAGTCTGTCGTATGGTAGCTGATGATGATTAGAAAAAGTGATCATAATGAGATTCTTTTCCTACTCCCACATTCAGTGAGATGTATGATTTACAGTTGCATCATTAGCTCTACGAAATTTCACCTATTTAAACCATCTGATGGTGCAAACAATCGCTTATCTCACTCGCCACACATGTGGAAATGAAAACAAGTGTGTTAAATCTGACCCACTCATCAGACTTCCCCTACTGTATAATTGCTATTTCTCAAAATTAAGGCCGATTGGATCATCACAGTTTTGTTAGTTTCTATTAAATGTTCATTTCGTTTCTAATCGTATGGCCCACCTAATGATCCTATGATCCTGACTTGGCATACTGTAAGGGGAGATCACATGATGAGCGGCTGTGATCTGTCATAGACATTTCCCTCGGCATTCCTCATTTTGGTATTGTTGGAGTGGGTTAGAAGAGGTTACAAAATACGTTACATGGATGGACCCTTTCTTATCATTTCTTTAAGGAAAAAAAATGGAGGTTGATCACATCTCTAACAACCCTAATGAGTGTGTGACAGCGATATACATGTGGGGCCCAGTTTTTTTTTTTTTTCCAAACCATTTGCATCATTTACATGATCCTAACCATCTGATTTGGCCCATTTTAAATAGGGTGGCAATGGGTCAGGCTAAGGCCGCCTTGCCTTAAGTGGGCTCAAAATGGCTAGACCCTGACTTATTAGGTAGGCCGAGCTAGGGCTCGCCTCATGAGAAAAGTAGCTAAATGATTAAAGGTTTGTAATAGTTCAATCTAAGAGAGTTTTAGCCGAAGGCTGATGGATCTGACAGACACTTGACCATTGTGGCCTTAGCGATTCCACTATTTGTGACGAGATGGGACAGTGACAACCGTTGGATGAGAATCTTAAAACCATATTTCCATCAGAGCCTTGTGAGTTGTTCTCACGATAAGGGCCCACCATGTTATCTCGTGATTGGACACAACTGTGCTTGAAAGGTTGGAAGGTCCCCTTCTAACCAAACATGTCATCATTGCCGTTCTTTATTCATGAGAGCGGCTCACCACGCAACTAGTTGTAGAAGGCGAGTTCTGCATGTGGGGCCCAGTGTGGAAATTACATCGAATCAAACCCGTCCAGAAGGCTCATCACAACATGAAAATGGGAGTCACAAAAAATCAGGCAGATCCAACCATCCATAGGGCCACGACATAGAAAACAGTAGACAACTATCTAGAAAGCTTCAAATTCACATGGGGCCCACTCTATAGTATGATCAGGCTGATTTTTCTAGTATCCCATTTTAGTGGTGGGGTTACCGTATTAGACGAGTTGGAACTCATACAAATTACACATGATTAAAGGGAGTTTTCATCTGCAACCAATTGTGCGGGGAGACGTCTCCCTGAGATTTAGACCGTTAATGGAGTAGGTTAGAGTGTTTTCTCTAGAAATGAACCACGGTGCCTAAACCAGTTGGTCTTGTCTTGCGGCAGGCCCACACGGTTGGTCTTGGGCTTATATTCCTAAGAGCATTGGGTCTGGTCAAGAAGCTCGGCCCGATAAGTGATCTGGCCTTACTTGGGTCAAGCTCAGTGGTCCATCAGACTGCCTAGGCCATGATAGAATCAACGTACGCATGTTAATGCACTAGCATATACATGTAGAATGTACTTAATGCACCGGGTGATGCTCGATAAACTTTTAATTGGGTTGTGCCCGGGGCTAAAGATTTCGCCCGGTGTGTTTTTTTATCTTGGGCTCAGTCTCAGCCATTTTATTTCTAGGTTGGGTTATCTTTGAAGGTTCCTGATGGGGTGGCAATAGGTTGATCGACCTGTGCGTCAACTAGCCTGTCGACTAAGCTAAATGGGTAGTGGGTCCAGCTCGGGTTAGAAAATATGGCCCATTTTAGTTAATGGGGTGGACTTGGGTTGAGCCCTGTCCAAGCAAACCGGCTCATAGAAACCATCGATGGGTTGGGCTATAGAGCCTGATATGGGCTTGAAAACTTAGTATAGACTCAATACCCATGCTTTTCGGCTCAGCCCAAATCCAGGCTGCTGGAGGCCAGGACTATTTAAAATTTTGATTTTGGCTGGCCTATGCCTGGCCCATTGACAACCCTACTAAAGGGTTCTTTGGATGCTTGTAAGTTTTATAATTGAAAAGTGACTTACATGGAAATCACTACTTTTTTTTTTTTACACACGGGCACACACTACCACACACTCACGTTGTAGTGGGATTTCACCACCCATGGGTACTCGAACGCTCAACCAGGTGTTAAAACTCCTAAGAGTCTACCCCCTGAGTAAGAGCGAGGACCCCATGGAAGTCACCACTTGCAGGTGATGTTTAGGAGAGGAAATTCACTTGGAAGTCACAACCCATAAGTTTTGTAATTGAAAAGTGAGTTACATGAAAGTCACTTACAAGTGGTGTTTAGGAGAGGAAATTCATTTGGAAGTCACAAGCTATAAGTTTTGTAATTGAAAAGCAAGTTACATGAAAGTCGCTTACAGGTAATGTTTAAGAGATGAAATTTACTTGGAAGTCACAACTTGTAAGTTTTGTAATTGAAAAGTAAGTTACATGAAAGTCACTTACTACTTATGCTTAGGAGAGGAAATTGACTTAGAAGTCACAACCCGTAAGTTTTGTAATTGAAAAGTGAGTTACATGAAAGTCACTTACAGGTGCTGTTTAGTAGAGGAAATTCACTTGGAAGTCACAAGCTATATGTTTTGTAATTGAAAAGCAAGTTACATGAAAGTCGCTTACAGGTAATGTTTAAGAGATGAAATTTACTTGGAAGTCACAACTTGTAAGTTTTGTAATTGAAAAGTAAGTTACATGAAAGTCACTAGTAATGTTTAGGAGAGGAAATTCACTTGGAAGTCACAACCGGTAAGCTTTGTAATTGAAAAGTGAGTTGCATGAAAGTCACTTATAGGTGGTGTTTAGGAGAGAAAATTCACTTGGAAGCCATAACTTGTAAGTTTTGCAATTGAAAAGTGAATTACATGAAAGTCATTTACAAGTGGTGTTTCGGAGGGGAAATTCATTTGGAAGTCACAAGCTGTAAGTTTTGTAATTGAAAAGCGGGTTACATGAAAGTCAATTACAGGTAGTGTCCAGGAGAGGAAATTCACTTGAAAGTCACAACTTGTAAGTTTTGAAATTGAAAAGTAAGTTGCATGAAAGTCACTTACAAGTGGTGTTTAAGAGAGGAAATTCACTTGGAAGTCACAACTTGTAAATCATTTGCATATAGGGTTATCAAAGGGTCTGTCCAAGCCTGGCCTACAAAGTAGAAGATTGGTCCAAGCCTAACCTAGGCCAATACTAATTGGTGTGTATGATTAATGCTATTAAATTGCTACTAAATGAACATTACATTGCAATTTAAATGCATGGAAAATTGTTCGGTGAGCGCTTAGAATTAAGAGGGAAAGTCAGATGGTTAAAATTGCCCCATCAGTTAAAATTTCTAATTATGCTCAATCTGCAACTGGTCACCAATTTAGACAAGTAAGATTTCCATAGTGGCATGTGTATGTTTGAAGAGTGACCACCATTTTTTAAATGGTGAAAAACTATGTAGCTAGGTTTGTAAATAATGTCTCAAATGGGTGAAGATTTGGAGTCTTTTGGAAGCATGAATTTGGTGATAATAGGTTATAATAATAAAATGCTTGCATTTGACAAGGTTTATAAATTCCATTTACCGCTGATTCATTCATTTTGATATAATTGGGAGGAGGCACGATTTCAGCCCCAATTGCCATGGATCATGTGGTGGCATTAGGCATGAAAATCACATGAATTTGACTTTAAGAATGGTGGGCCCATGACGATGTTTAAGTGAAATCTACTTCAATTCCTAAGTGTGTCATCCCATTTTATATGTAGGACCCAAAAATTAACCCAATGTTTGATTAAGGTGAGCTATACGCAGGGAAACAATTAGTAGAGGGATGCCCAGCTTATTTTGTCAAGACCAAAAATCAAGCTCAACCGTGATTTAAGTAAGCCATACGAAGGAAAATAGTTTGGAGGATGAGCATCGCCTCATAAATAGATTCCAATCGTGTGGTCCACCTAAATCACTAACATGACTGATATTGTGCCCCATAGCTAAAATGGAGTGACACACCGAGACATTAAGGTGGATCTAACGTAAACATTGCAGACGGCCACATGTGAGAATTTGTAGAATACCTTTGATTAGGAGTATTGATGGTTTAGGTTAGAGCTAGTTGAGCTCTAACAGGCCCCCACTACCTTCACCACCAATGAATATAAATGAATATGCTTTTGTTAATGCTTTAAAATGGATGACATTAGGTGGTATGTTAAATTTTAACCACCGCTTTTATTAATGCTTTAAAATGGATGATATTATATAAAGAAAAGCCAATTCTAGATGCGGGATTAAGTAACATTGAATTATATTAGATGGAATTAACATCATTATTACACAATGATTATGCCCATAAATACTTGTGATATTTTGACTATCCACTCCCATACTTGAATCAAATTCTTCCTTCGATAAAAATACTACTTTACATGAAATCAATATTTGGTGGACTTTGAAATTCTAATCAATATTCAGTGGACAAGATTTCATAGACACCAGTCACCTATATTTACATGCAACTGAAGTGTCACATGTAGAGGGCTTATATGGATGAACAGAGTGGATGAAATACACGCATCAACGTGGCCCCAATAGATGTAGTGAATTTCTAAATTCACCATAAACACTATGGAATTCACCATAAATATTCCTCCTGTATCTTGGTTTGGGAGTGGAAGGTCAAATACTAAAATTAATCTAATCATTCTCATCAAATCAAACAAGGTATAAAGTTTATATTATACCAAATGTAATTTCACATTCTTAATCCCATGTTCCGAATAGGCGACAAATAAAGTAGATCCAAATCTCAGGTGGACTGCACCACAGGAAACAGTAGTAATTGAATGGCCACCTTAAAAACATCTTGGGTAGAGGTGTACACGAGTTGAGCCGAGCCGAGCCGAGCTTTGCCCAGCTCGTGCTCGACTCAGACAGCCCGAGTCTCAGCTCATGCTTGAGGCGACTTGACCTTTGAGTTTGGAACAGCGGTTCATGCTCGGCTCGGCAAGCAGCTCAATCCAGTTCGAGCTGAGTTTTCGCCGAGAAAAGTGAAGAGAGTAGAGGAGATGACTCACCCAAAGAGAGGAGATCATCCTGACAGAAGTTGGAAAAAGGGATTTGGCCGGGCGATGGAGAATGGACGGCTGATTTAGGTTAGGGTAGGGCGATTAGGGTGATTTGGACGAAGAAATAGGTTAGGGCTAGGTTGCTGCTTGCTGGGTAAGGTATGATGAAATGAGGGTTTTTTATTTAAAATCCTTATATATTCACTTAAACTCGATTCGATTCGAGTCGAGTCGAGCTCAATACCAAGTCGAGCTAGGTCCAGCTCGGACTCAACTCGAAGCTCCCAAAAAAGGGCTTGGCTCAGTTTGCACAGCATTTCAATCCGACCCGAGCCGAGCTTTTTCCAGCCGAGTCTAGTGAGTTACCGAGCGTAAGTCTGTTCATGTACAGCTCTAATCCTGCTGGCTACAAAAGTTTTGGATCAAGCGGATATTTGTGTTTTCCTTATGCTCAGGTACGTGACCTTGTTCCACAGGTTGGATGGCAAGTCAACATTACTGTCCGCAAGAAGTTTTTAATGGTGTGTTCAATCATCACTATTTCCTTGCGTGTGGACCATCTGAGACTTGGATCCACTTATTTTTTGGGATCAGGCCATAAAATGAGCTGGCGAAATGGATGGACCGAGTGGATTTAAAACAAATAAATCACGGTGGGCCCCACATTGAGCTCGGTAGTTGCACAAGTGGGTAGTACCATACAACCGGTTGTAGGAGTTCGGTATTCGGTTGCGGTTATGCTCCATCAACAATCGGGTCACTAAACAGACGGTCTGGATCTCTGTACAACCGTCGCAAATGTAAGGTGGATGATTCACTACCGTTTTCTACGTTATGGTTTATCAGACCAACGGTCTGGATCACGAACTCATGGGCCCCACTCGTACAAACTAAAACCCCAGTATACCATCCTCCGTCGACGATCGTATTATAATCTCTCCAAGTTGGAGCAAAGGGGGAAGAAATCAGGGTTTTTCTTATTCCCAACGAACGAAGGAGAAACCCTAGGAGTCCGAAAATACAGCCATGGCGAAGAATAGGAACAAGAAGGATAACAAAAAGGGCGCCGATTCGATGGAGATCTCCACACATACTACTGATGCAAATCCTCCTCAAGGTAACGACTCGTCCTTGACTCAGATCATTCAAGTTTACAACGACCAGAGTCCGTGTCGACTCGGCCGATTTTTTCTTTTACTGTATGAATTCTATTCTTCCGAGATTTCGAGTGGATTTGTGTCAACTCGGTGAATTAGATCTCTGTATGTATTCCTTCCAAGCCATATAATTGCAATTTGGAATCTGTGGACTGTTTGGTTGCCAATTAATTATTATTGTTGCTTATCAAGATTGTTTTAATCCTTACCGAAATAGAAATATGATCTCTAATGCGTAATTCGATTGACTAAAATGAGATTGAACTCGTTTTTAGTTGGGCAACCAAACAGGCCCTAACTGTTTGTTCGGATGCTTGTTTGAACTGGACTGAAATTCATTTAGTTCGTGATAGAGGAAATGACCGAAGTGGGGTGGAACCATTTTAATTCACAACCCTTGGTTTTAAGTAGTGGTTGCGGAGTGCGACTCTAATTGAATCCTAATCGTTCCTGGGATCTATAATCCGCCCGTAATCATTCCCAGGACCTGTAATCGGACCTTAATCGTTCCCGGGCCCTGTAATCGGGCTGTAGAAGTTCCCGGGACCTGTAATTGGGTTGTAATCGTTCCTGGGATCTGTAATCCCACTCTAGTCACTCCCGGGACCTATAATTACTCCCAAGACCTGTAATTGGACCGCAATCATTTCTGGGGCCTGTTTTGGACTGAAACTGAGATGATCCACATGATATTGAGTTGTGTTGGACGATTTTTCAAACCATGTTTGCAATGGCACCAAACCTCTAATTGCAGTTTTGTGCATTTCAAGTACCTTCTTTGGCATTCGCATTTACAGTCTTGGCTCCAAATTACAATCTACATTGTTTAGAAGTTGGAGATGAAAGAAAAGTAAATGCATTTGAAGGCTTTCTCCTTTCCGTAAATACGATACTAAGAAATACTATAAACTTTGCATAAATTTCACAATTCAAAGAGGTAGATTTTTTAGGGTTTTCTCACTCTACAAGGGCATATTTTATCCCAAACCTCACTTTTAAAAAAGTAAAATAAAATTCCAATCTCCACTCATCAACTCTATCCATACCTATGGTCTTAGGGGTCTTTACAAAGACCAAAGTCAAAAGATAAAGATTCAAAGAGATCTTACGGGAATGCACTTTACTAATTTTATATTTAGATCATGCCCTAAATCTCGACATGTAAATTTCAAATCCAAATAGGAAAATATCAACTACTGAAAGATTTAAAATTTAAAAGTTCTTCCCAACATATCCTGAATATGGTCTGTGTTACATCCAGTCTACAATGAAGGGGGTCCATTCTGGACACTTGCGTGATCCACCCGGGCCATCCGATTGGACTGGTAGACCACACAAACCAATTGGATCATTGACTCTTGCTCAACTATGTCATCCATTCTATGTTGAATTTGCAGATGTAGATCTGTACCTTTGAATTTCTATGGGATCTCATACAATATCCATTCCTGTTTAACTGTTTGGTATGCTGTTATAGACATTTTCCTAAGCTTTGACTGTATATGCAGCGATGGATACGTCAGAAGTAGCAGATTCAAACCCAGCTCTTGGAGTTATGAGCAGGTTGGCGCTTCTAATCCTGAGATTATTGTTTGTATTGTTTGGTGTTCTATAGATTGAACAAGAGTGTAAATTTGTAGCAAACCAAGTTTCTTTCACTATTTTTTTAATAAATTAATCAAAATATTTAGAAAACCGACCCGACTTAGTTGGGATAAGGGATGGCGATGAATCAAAATGTGGGGAAAAAAAAAACGCAAAGGAAAATGCCAACCATTTTCTAACATTTTTTTAAACCTGTCTTTTGAGAACTCCATGTCGTGTCTACATCATCTTTAATCCAATAGGGTATGTTTGGATCAGCTAGAGAATTGAATTGTAATAATTAGCTCAATGAAGTAGGGGCATCCTCAGCCCTAATTAAAGTATGTTAAATGGTTTGGCTGTTTCATGCATGGCAGACCAACTGGATTTGCTTGCCTTTGGGCCGTGCATGTAAATAGTTGTGGTTGGGGTCAATACTGGGTGGGACCATTTTGGCATATGAGTGGTTTTAGTGTGAACCTCTCGCATGGCCGGTCCCAGGAGCCTGGTTAAAAGAAGGTTGATGTATGTGGGTTAGCTGATTGTAAGTTTTTTGCCAATCTACCATTTAAAGCCAACTCCAAATTGCTCTGAGAAAGGCTATGATTTTGGTGATGGTGGTGAGTTCGGTGAAGTGGAAATGACCGAACTGTAGTGACCTCAGTATTTTTGCACTTAGAGAGTTGGGTCCAAGTTGTGCTATGTTACTTTCTAATTGAACTTGAAAGGGATTTTACTGCAATTTGGTGGCTAACTCCCCATTATGAATACTAGCAAAAGCCATTGATTAAACTGAATGGTCAGAATTCAATTTGGTGGTGCATCCAAACACAGCTTAAAACAAAGTTCAAAATCATTAACAATCAAGAAAGTGTTGTCGACTCCATTTTCGAGTTAATCTTACAATCCACCTACAAATGTTATCGATTGGATTCAAATCAAATCAAGAATCATTTTCCATGTGATTAAAATAGGAGGTTGGATTCAAACAGTAAATTGTAATATTCCAAAGAGGTTTGCTGGCCCCATGCGCACTGCAGCCACAGGTGCCATCTGAGGAGACATTTTAAACCGTGTATCGTTGTGGCCCCTACCATAAACGCAATCTGCCCTGAAATACTGGTCAACAATCCGGTAGGTCAGACATTGCGCTCTAAAGAAAAGCTTGCAAGTTTTTACTTCCACCATGTTTTCATACATGTGGCCTACCTCAACTTTGGCCTGAGATCTCTGGGCAGATCGTCTAAACAGTCAGCCCCACCTGATACATGAATCCGATGTCATCCCATTTGGTCCGAAAGCTTTTACCATTAAAAAAAAATTGTCCTACATCATTCAATGTTGCCATGTGGGACCACAAGCGAATGTGTATTTTGACATCCCAGACAATGATATGATGTTCTCTTTTTCTTTTTTCCTTTGATAGAAGACAATGATATAATGTGCATAGTATGAAACCCTGCACTTTTTTGATGTGTATTTCTCCTTTTACTGTACACTTTTGAAGCAGAAAGATGAAGAAGACAGCAGCACAGACAAGAAGATCGAAGAACATTAGGAAGCAGAAGGCCATCGAGAAAGCCATATCTAAAAGTGAAAAGTCAGAGGAGAAGATTTCAAAGGGCAAAAGCAAGGTGTCGAGAATCCAGTCCGCAAAGTCCTTGTATGACTAAGGAAAAATTATTATTCTCGGCTGCAGCAGCTTGTGAATGGAGAGAAAAGGTAGAGGCAGCACGCGGTTTGTAATTTCAGTGGCAGTTTTGTTCAGCTTGTTTGTTTGCATTTGCTGATTAGTTGCATTTAAAAATTTTAAATATCTGTCGGTGATTTGGTAATCTTTCATCGGCGCTGTTTACTCATGTGCTTGACTCTTCTACGTGGACGGATGCATCATGGCTTTCGCTGTCCTCCGAGGTATCCTGTTGGGTTGGACTTTGGCGAGCCACTGAAAGTTGGAACTTCATCTTTTGGGGGACAGTCATGTGGAATGGCCTCACATCTCTCGATTTGATTTGGGACGAATGCCCTGTATTCTGACCCGTCCATCAAGTGGACCCCATGAAGTGTCGGAAACGACTTTGAGCTCACGCCACCGATACAATCTTGACTGCGTGCTTCGGTGATCTGTATAGTGAATGTTAACTATCGCCCATACACGTTTGGAGGCTAGATTGAATGTTGACCGTTGATACATTTTTTTCATTTGTAGCTGGTTATTGGGTAGCCCAGTTTGCTGGGTCAGGCATATGGGAAATTTTAGGTGGGTGGGGCATTCATTAGTGTGGCTAACTGTAGAGAAAGGGATATATTAGCTTGAAAAACGAGGGTACTATTTATTTTCAGAAAGAGGAAATGCACAATGTAATTGGTTTTTCAGACTTTTAGTGTGGACCCCACCATTTTCTTTGATCCAAACCGTTTTTTGTTGGACCCCATTGTAATGTGGAAGATCTGAAGGGCTTGCTTACAACTCTTGAAAAAGGGTGTCGGTGCGTGGGCGAACTCATTGTGTCTGGGTTTGCCCCCATGTAGGCCATGGTTAGGCCTTGATTATTATGGATCTAGCTCGGGTCAAGGTCGTCGGTCATTTTGTCGTCGGGTCAGTTCAGTCTGGGACCCGACCATGGTAAACCCGAATGTTCTTTCGTATGTATATTGCATCCTACCGACATGGAGAAATTACACGAGAGGCTCCTTGGGCTTGATTCGACCCAAGATCCGAACGGGTCTTGGGTCTAGTATTACTAGGTCTAGGATGTCCTGAGCCTCAGCCATCATAAGCCCGGCCCATTTATCCATGTTTTTGTCTCTTGGGCACCTTTCTAGTTGAATCTAGGAAAAAAAAATCGAAATGCTGTCATATATATGTTGGGCCCACATTGAAATTAAGTGCTATTTGATTTTATTTGGAAATGTTGAGGAGGCAAGTGATGATACACAATCTTATCCTACACACCGAATTGTCATGTGGACTACAAACTGCGCTTATTATCTGATGCCTTCTTAATCTTGAAAAAAAAAGAGATTTTTTTTTTAAAAAAAATGTAGGGCCCACCTTGATGATTTGTAGTATATCCAAGCCGTCCATCTGTTTTTCCAGCCCATTTTAAGAACTTGGTCCCAAAAATTAAGCTAATCCAAATCTCAGGTGGAGCAGAATTCCTCACATGACAGTGGTGATTGAGTGCTCACTATTAAAAACTTCCTAGGGCCCAACATAATTCTTATTTGCCATCCAATACGTTCATAGATGGAGGGTAGATGCAAAGATTGGCTTGATCCAAAACTTTTGTGGCCTGCATGTGGATGTTGTATTCAGAACGGAATTTACTCATGGCTTCAAGGGGTTATCTCTTTGGAGGGCTTTTGCACTAGTATATTTGAAAGGGTGTTATGTTTGACGAGACTCACCACTAGCCAATTGATTAGACCTTATAGAAATGTTAGGAGAGAGGATCCAAAGATGCCGTACCCTACCATGACTATTTGATTTGTGTTAAGAGATTTAAGGTGAGGAACGCGATTACAAATAGGGAAGGTGTTAGGCACCCCACTTTACCCATACAAACGTATAGTCTTTACTTTGTAGGATTAAACTATCTTTGATGATTAGTTTTGATTCATATACTTTAATAATGCAATGGCATGTAGTGTATTGCTAAATGCAAATCAACACAAGTTTCTCATGGGCATAATCTGAATATATCGACAAGTTGCAGAGCATATGTTTATACTAATTGGATGCATGAATGTTTATATATATGATGCAATGTGTATGATATAATAACCATCTGATCAGGATTTTTGATGGGTAGGATTTGATTATATCGGCAAGCATCAGAGCATATGTTCGGATTGATTAGGTGTGGAATGCAATTTAATATAGAGTTGATGACTTTGTCAAGAAAGGGGTTGAGAATGGTGTAGATGTTGTATAATGCTAATGCATGGGGATTTGATGAAATTGCTTCGAATTTGGACAGTTGGATGAACGGTATTATCATAAGAATTACATCGAGTGTCTTGTATTGGAACTTGGCTGGCTTGATCAGTTAGGATTAGGGCCAGACTAAGGTTAGGCTCTCTTCCTCGCTATCACTCTTCTTGGTGGAGGGATGAGACAGCTAAGATAACTAAGGGAAGCTTAAGGGGTTTTTTGAAGGAAAAAATGTTTGAAATGAGAAGGGACCGTGGTTATTTATATCTCTAAGTCTAGTTTTCTAGAGATTTTAAACAAGTTTGGGGTTAAGAAGGGCTTGGATGGATGATATTCTAGATCACTATGTGGCATAATCTAGATGGCTAGATTGCTTGGCAAAAAAATAATTTTAAGTTCAAATGAGGGACAAAAAAGTAATTTTCCACCTTGACGCATTTATACAAGGTGTTTGCAAGGTATTTGCCATATGTTCTAGAACACCACGTGACATATAAGGGGAGGTCTGGCGCTCGTGGGGATCTCCCTGCCGAAGCAAGGTGTTTGCCATACGTCCTACCCAAGGCACAAGTTTCTCCTTGTCTTGGCGGGTGGTCTTACATATGGAGGGATCTCTGACTGCTTTGATGTTCACTTATCGTCTTAGCTGTGAATTTCTTTTGGGTTTATGAATTTGGACTTTTAAGCTTAGTCTTGAGCTTGTTTGAGGCTTTGGGTTGACTAAGTGAGTTGGCTGAATTCTAGGTCATCAAGTTAATTCAAAATAATTCAATGAGTTGACACTGTGACCTAACTTAATTGAACCTGGTTTCAAAAGTCACGATCTTTAGGCCAAGGTTTAGAGTTTGAATTAGGGTTTGAACTGAGGTTCGGATTTATCCATTCATCGGGACAGTAGAATTTTATCAGCTTTATCAGCCTGTCTACGCCACAAAAAGTTTTTAATGATCATACACCACCGTTTCCACTGGTGTGGCCCATCTGTGATCCACTTATGTATTGGGATCACGTCGTAAAATGAGGTAGAGAAACGGATGAACTCAAAAGACCCGAGCATACTGCAAGAATCGTATGCTTCCCAGGGAATGATATGATCCATGAGCGGTCAAAGTGCACCCAGCCTTGCAAGTGGGGCTATGTATCGGCGTTCCAGACCGTTGATCTGTTCCTTCCAATTGTGGATAGGGATTCTTCTGAAATACCCACGACGGAATCTAGTCCCTTCATTGGTGCTATGTGGACAATGGACATACGCTTTAAATAAAACACAATGGAAACGGATTGCATGTCAGCAGGGGCACATAGATATCTCTGTGCCCGGGGCTGTGTGGGATCCACAGAGATGTCGTTGTCAAATCCATTCGGTCCATCCGTTTTGAAAGTCCACAATAGGATATGATAATAAAAATCAGGCAGATCCGAAAACTCAGGTGGCCCACACCAACAAAACAATGGGAAAAGCAACGTCCACCGTTGAAACCTTCTTCGAGCTGACCATAATGTTTATATGCCATCCAAACCGTTTATAGAATTACTAACACTCAGATAAAATATAGGAGCAGATATCATCCTGAAACAAAGGCCCACATGAGTTTTGGATTTACCTGATTTTTATAATTCTGTCTTGTCGTGGCCTTTTAAAACCAGATGGACGGAGTGGATTTGCCATGGACATCTCTATGGGTTCCACACAGCTCTGGGCACAGAGATATCTGTGTGCCCGGGTCACAGGCAATCCACTCTCAAACACAATCATCCACGTTCAACAGGTTGGACGGATACGATCGTCTTCCATCAAATCAATGTCCTGAATCACCGAAGCATGGAACCAAAGCCGAGTGTGATATGCACTTGTCCTCGGGCGAAGGATCATGCGCAAAGAGAATACTCCGGCAGTGGGAAAGATGATACACGGGCGCCTACAAATTGCACCCTCGATATAAAAGCAATTCAAATTAAGGTGTCCAAACTATGGGTCCCAGCCTACATGTATCATCATACTCGAAATTAGCATATGCGATTATCCAAATAATAAATTGGTGGAAAAATATTGGACGGTTGAAAATGAAAGTTGTCCAACGGTCCTATTTCAACAAGCACTTGTCCACAAATCAGAAGTTAGGATTGTTCAATGAATCTGATTTCCGAACTTTGGCTTAGAAATAGACAGTTACACGATTTAGTTGGTTTAATTTTATCTTTTTTTTCTCCACGTGTACCATTTTTGAGTGCCTGCATATCAAACGTCATACACAGCCAGAGCATCGAATAACTCCCCACGCATAACAGCATAAGATAAGAGACATAAAGCCAGCGAATACAATGAAGGGCAAGGTGACGTTGGATTAATAATTATTTTCTGAAAAGAGGTTTGATCGATGTAAGACGTGGATTGTCTGCTACAGCCGAGCTCAGGAATTTCCTGCCGTTGAAGCTAAGTGGGGCCCACCGTGATGTTTTCGAGAAATCTACAACGTCTATCCGTTTTTTAAGATCATATTAGAACATGAGAGAAAAAATGAGACTAATGTAAAAGTCAAATGAGCTACATGACAGGAAACAGTGGGGAGGGAAATGCCTACCGTTGAAACTTTCTACGGGTCCACCTTGATGTTTATGTGCCATCCAAAGCGTTCATAAGATCTTTCCAACTGGGATGAACTAAAAACACAAAAAATTAGCATGACGTAAAACTTCTGTGGCCTCGGGAATGTTTCAACGGTGGGAATTCAATTTCCACTGTTTCCCTTTCGTGTGGTCCATTAGAGTTTTTAATCAACCTCATTTTTAATTCTGTACGTCAATATTATCTGGAAAAACGGATTGAACGGTTGGATTTCTCGTAAACATCACGATGGACCCTACCTAGCTTCTGACCGGGGGAACTTACCAGCTGTGGTCCGAATACATCCCGACGTATTATAGAAATAAACGTCTGGATTTTAGCCGTTGGATTTAGGCCTTTTGAATGATACAAAACGTTTATTTGATAGGGGAAAAAAATAATCTCAAGTGGAATATTGCAGGTCTTTGATTGAATGAAGGTTACAGTGGCTGTTCATGTTCAAAGTAAAAGGACCAACATATCAAATGGTTGAAATAATCATAGCGGGAACTTTTAATTGTTGTCTTTCCACCGTACAAAGTGAGAATTGTAATATCAACGGCTTGGATCATTGAAAGATGACCCGGATTGTTTTTTCTCCACCATACAAAGTCCTGACGTACCGTATGGGAATACGTTGGGATGTGTTCGGGGGAACTTCTAAGAAAGGGTACATGCACGATAGGACGAATGATTTGATACTCTGGCAGCTTATGGGGTTTGACACGGAGGACTCAGTAACATTAAGTTGCAGTCCCAAAATCAGATTGGTTGAGTAATCCTAACCATTCATTTATGGAGACTTATTTTGACTGAATATGTCCATTGGATATTCTTCATTTTGACCGTCCAATAAATGGTCCACCAATCTGATAGCTCCATAATCAAATAAGCATAATTTTTAGTTCATGATACATCCAAGCGGGGACCCACAACTTGGAAAATTTAATTGAATTAGTTGTATTAGACGTGTGCAATTTTTATGTACCTGCGTATCATCCATCACACTCTGCCAGAGCATCTGAGTTTTTCTTTGATCGAAGCTTTTATATATTGGACCCCACCGTAATCTAGAATATCTAAAGGGTCTACTCACAAATAT
Source organism: Magnolia sinica (assembly GCF_029962835.1). Classification (NCBI taxonomy): domain Eukaryota; kingdom Viridiplantae; phylum Streptophyta; class Magnoliopsida; order Magnoliales; family Magnoliaceae; genus Magnolia; species Magnolia sinica. Next base: position 2,063,078 of record NC_080573.1, on the reverse strand, counting down.
AGAGAAAGGGTGTCTGTGGGCCCACCACACTCGGTCTTCATGTTTGGCCCACCATGGGCTAGGCTTGGGCCTAGATTCCTATGCTATTGTTTGACGCGTTTCGATGCACGAAATATTGTGAAATTTCACGATACTTGGTGCAATCAAACGCAGGCCCGAGTAGCAACCGTTCTATGCTCTGGTCAAGGTCATTTGTGCTTTGGTCGTTGGGTCAGGTCAAGCTCGGGACGGGGCTTGGGCCGTAGATGGGATTGAATTTCCTGGGAAGCGGATTGGCTGGTGTACCTCACACCAGCTGTATAGCTGCTGTAGGTACGTGTCGTGCAAAGACGAGCACGGACGCTCCTCCAGCTCCCAGTTGTACGAACGGTTCAAAGGAGATCAAAGTTGCACGGGCTCCACAGTGATGTATATATTATATCTACACCGTTCATCTATTTTTAGAGATCATTTTAGAAAACTATCCAAAAAACGATTAGTATCCAAAAATCAACTGGACCACACCACAAATAGCAGCGGAGATAATCATTTTCACTGTTAAAAATTCGTTAAAAATTAGTAGGGCCCACCAGAACGTTTATTTTCCATCCAATATGTTCATAAGGTCACAGAGACCTCAATGAAGAGGAAAGACAAATTTCATATTGATCAAAAACTTTTGTGACCCCAAAAAGGGTTTCAATGGTAGGCGTTCAATCCCCTACTGCTTTTTGTAGTGTGGTCCACTTGAAATTTATATCAGTCTTATCTTTACTCTTAAGACTTAAGACTAGCTAATCAAATAGATGGATAATTTGGATATAACACATATCTCATAATTAGGCCCACAAAACTTGTTGGCGTCAATACAGCAGCTATATAACTGATGTGAGGTACACCAGCCCATCAGCTTCTAATTTCCTATAACCCCAGTGGAGGCTCCGTGAGGCCCGCCTCGATGTCCATGTGATGTGCCATTATGAACTGTTTGGATAGAATGCAGACTCCATGGTGGTTCCATGGAGCTTCCATTAAAACATCATGGTTGGCCCTACCTATCCTCGCTATTTCGTGTAGTGGGGCCCATTTGGGAACGGATTGGCTACTCCCCCTGACACTGGTGGTCGGTGCTATGTGGCCCCACCATGATATATGTGGTTCATCCATGCCATCCATCTGTTTTTACATATCATTTTACGATTTCAGTCCAAAAATGAGTTATATCCAAATCTCAAGTGGACCACATTACAGGAAACAGAGTTGAATGAGGGTTGACGGTTAAAAACATTTTGGGGGCCATAAAAGTTTTGGATCAAGATGATATTTGTTTTTTCTTTTCATCTGAGCCTGTATGACCTAATTAACAGATTGGATGTCAAATAAACAGTATTGTGGGCCTTGGGAGGATTTTAATGGTTGATATCCAATCACTATTGTTTTCATGTGGTGTGGTCCACCTGAGATTTACATCCCTCTAGTTTTTGGGATCATGTAATAAAATAATATGTGAAAATGGATGAAACACATATATCATGGTGGGGCCACAGGGCGGAGTAGCCAATCCGTTTCCGGCCCATTTGGGTTTTGCATCTCCTTCATGTCAGATGGTGAGGACGCGGATTTACTGCGAAAGCCTTTATCAGGAAGTTCCTGCACAAGGATTCTGGGTGGGGCCCACTGAATTGCTTTTGAGAAATCAAACCTGTCTAGTGGTTTTTAGAGCTCATTTTAATATATGCTATCAAAAATGAGGGGATCCAAAACTCAAGTGGGCCTTGGGAGGTGAAACAGCGGGGAAAGGAATGCCCACCGTTGAAACTTTCCTAGGCTCCACCTTGATGTTTATAAGCCATCCAAACAGTTTATAAGATCATTTTCACTGAGATGAAGTGAAAACACTAAAAACTTAGACAGATACAAACTTCTGTGTCCATGTAAATTTTAAACGGTGGTCACTAAATTCCCATTTTTTCTTCTCATGTGACTCATTTGAATTGTGGATACTACTCATTTTTTGTATCACGTCTTAAAATGATCTTGAAAAACGGATGGACGGGTTGGATTTCTCAAAAACATCGCAGTAGGCCCCACCCAGAATCCTTGTGCAGTAACTTCATTCGAAAGCCTTCCCAGGAAATCCGCATCCAGCTGGTGATGGATGGGTGGATATCATATAGACATAATAGTGGCCCCCATAAGACTTCTGGAAACTGATGGACCGAGTGGATATCACAAAAACATCATGGTGGGCCCCACCGAGCTTCTACCTAAATGGCTCCTTGTGGGCCAGGTTACATTAAATCACGTCGGATGTGGTCGGGTATCGCCTGCTCTAGCCCGGCCCACCACATCTTTTGTTTTTTATTCTCTTGGTCCCACTTTTCAGTTGAATATGTAGCCGAAAAATTGAAAGGTTCCCCTCTAAATGTATTTGATGGTCCATTAGTATGGGTTCCAGCAACTAACAGTCTGGATCAACGGATCACTGGCCCACTTGTACAGAGCATGATCTTATAGATGAGACTTTCGGGTATGGTCTGTGCATGCATGTAGGCAGCCACAAAATAATGTAGATGACGGAACCAAGCCCCCCACTTGTAAGAACCGAAAGGACGTTGCGGCTTCGGTGGATCCCTGACTGTGGGGCCCACCATGATGTATGTTCCTTACCTTACGTGTGCGCCGAGTTCCTGCCAAAGCCTTTCGGATGGGAAAGAAAGTGAGACAGATCCAAAACTCAAGTGGGCCGAATCATTACGAAAAAGTGAGCAGAGAAATGTCTACCGTTGAAATCTTCCTGATGTCCGGGGTGAGTTTATATGACATCTATACCGTTAGTAAGGTCATTCTTATTAGGATGAACTGAAAAGGAAAAAATATTACCTGATCCAATGCTTTCGTGGCCCCAGGAATGTTTCAACGGTGGATGTTGAATCCTCACTGGTTCCATCGTGTGGTTCACTTGAGTTTTTGATCTGTCTCATTTTTTTTGTTTATGTCTTAACATGATCCGTAAAAATGGATGAACTAGATGGATTTCTCACAAACACCACGGTGGGCCCCACCTAGCTTCTGGTCACATGAAGTTCGTGGGAAAGGCTTTTGCAGGCCATCCGCGTACCGGGTACGAACCGAAAACCTCGGTCACCCGGCCTCGGGTCTCGACAATCACATGCTTCCGCGGAATCATATGATCCGCGCGTGGGAAGCGCACGTGTCCTTCAGCTTATGCAAGTGAGGCCTATTTATTAGCGATCCAGACCGTTGATCTGATCATTTTCATCGTGGATAGGGATTCCCCACGAATACCCGGATGGAAGAATCCAGACCCTATCTTTTAATGTAAAATACAAAAGCGTTCCCGTTCAACATGAAAAGCCCAGGGGTTGGATGGATAGGATTTTCGGGTCGGGTTCCATCAAATGGACACTCTGAATCACCCGAGACACGTACCCGAGTCGCTAATACTGAAACCCGAGTACACCATGTCCATGTTCATGTCCTCTGCTGAGATCATGCAGAAAGAGAAGATTTTTAATACTCTGGCAGCATGATAAATGATACTCAGGTACTTCGAAATGGCATGCTTCGAATGCAAGTAGTTCAAATTAACCACTTTAGCCGTTTCGTGAACCCAAAACTGGCTTATTTGATTATCCGACTTTGTATTGGTGGCAGTTATTGGACCGTTAGAAATGGAACTTATCCAATGGTCCTATTTCAACGAACAGGTGTCCATAACTTAGAGGTTGTTTGATAAATATGATCTTAGAACCTTGACTTATTAAAAGCAAGTTCCACAGTTTAAGCGGTCTAATTTGAGTTCATTTTGCCACGTGTACAATTTCTGAATGCCTGCGCATCAAGCGTCGTACACAGGCGGAGTATCAAATAACTTTCACGCAGAAGACAGAAACTTCGATACTCTTGACGGAGTGAGATGGATGACACGCACGCATTTGGAAATTACATACTTAGAATACAAGCAATTCAAATTAAACAGTCCATATCATGTGACCCAGTTTAGATGTATCATGGCTCAAAAATCACTATCTAACCATCGGATTGGTGGACAGTTATTAGACGGTTAAAAATGAAAAATATTTAAAGGTCATATTTCAACTAACAAGAATCAGAGTCTAGGATTGTCCAATAAATCTGATTTTGAGACTACCATTTATCCAGCGAATACAACCAAGAGGAAAATACGCGCATCTCCAATTCCTGAGTGGGTGTGTATCGAGCGTCATGCGCAGCCGGAGTATGAAATAACTACGCATGCAGAAAAAGGCTGACCAAAGCCAACGAATACAACAAGGAGAAAAATGCGCGCGTGCGCGTGTGAAACGCGGGGACGCGGGTTACGTGCCCGCATGACGTTGCCATTGCGGGCCATGCAGATTAGATGCCTGAAATCGAGAAAAACCGAAATTCATTCATTTCAGTCATTAATAGCCCACAACCGCGACGAGATAGAACGCGAGTTTCCTACAACCCGTGCAACTACAAGATCTGTGGAGCCCACCGTGACATATTTCTTATATCCACTCCATCCATCGGCTGCCGTAGATCATGTTAGGACATAATTAAATAAATTAGAAAGATTTAATAATTAAATAGATCACACCACAGGAGGCAGAGGGGATGGGGACGATAACCATTGAAACATTCTTCAGGCTCAGCAAAGCTTTTGGACGAGGTTGATGTTTGGATTTTCATTTCATCCCGGTGAAAATAATCTGAACGGGTTTGATGGAATATAAATATCATGGTGGGCCATATAAAGGTTTTGACTATGGTCCTATCATCTGAATTATTTCTTGTGGTGTGAATGAGTTGAGATATTTAGGTGCCTGAATTTTGGGATTACAAAATAAAATGTATTTTCTCAACCGATGGACGGAGTGGATTACATACAAACATCAAGCTGGCTACAAAAGCTTTTTTAAGCACCGCGGGTTCGATACAACAAACACTGCAAGAATATCGCGTCCGACGACATAAAGAACAAGTGATGAGTAAAAAACTGGTAATTTCCGGTTCTTCGCGATGAACTATCTTGCTTACGTCCGTGCGTACACCTACTCCCATGGGTGTATCTTGACTGTCCACTTAGTGGGACATACCACGGTATAAAGAACCATATTGTTTTTGCAATTTCGCCGTTCGATCTTTGGCGTTTGAGGTGAGTGCGAAAATACCATGCAAGGTTTTGATCGTAGGGCCAGGATCCTCCTTACCCGTATATTTTTTGTAATCTAGGCCATTGATAACTGGCCCAGCACATGGACAGTCTCGGATTAGTGATTTACTCAAGATGACGATAGCGTTCGTCTGCTGCCATGGGAACCGTCCAACCCTTAGGCGACCTACATGCACGTCTATATAGACCGTCCATATTACATGGCCCACTTCCGATGGAGCATATTCCACCGAATAAATGGATTAGATAATTCCAATTTCGCAATTGGTAGCAATCAGAAAAGACACCCAACTCCAAAATCGTCTCGGTGGACCGTACTCAACCATCAGGTCGCTCCTACGTTTCCCTTGGTTGGAAAATTACATCTAACCGTTGATCCCATCGAACTGTTTTTTATCCAACTTCATCACAACCGTCCATCCAAAGGCCACGGCCCACATCATAGCAACCATCCGTTCAACTTGAGTTTTAACCGCAAACCATCGTGTAAATTACTCACTATACAGACAGTCTGGATCAGGTCACTGCCATCCACGTTTCATTCACCAGGAAATGTATATCCCTCCCTCAATGGTTTGCTATTTCCACACGCGGGCTTACCTGTGCAAATATGGAACACGTGTATAAGATCTAGCCTTTCCATAAGTTGGAAATCGTTCTTAGATCTTTCGATGAATTTAAAATCAGGTGGGCCATAACCTACGAAGTTAATCAACGGTTAAAGCTTCTTTCTAGAAATTAACAATTTTTAATGTTCTGTGGCCCACCTGTGGTGTGAAATAGCCTGATTTTTACGCCAAAAGATCTAACAGCGTAATTCACCCAATGGAAAGTTCAGATCTCACACACGTGTCATAATATGACACATGCGCTCGCGTGTGGATATATGCGACTCGGGCCCGTGCGTAGAATTGGCAAACTTCCGTTCCGAACCCAGGGAGTGATACAGTAGATCCGGAAGAACCGGCTACGGTAGAGCCATCTCTCCCAAAGACACGTGGCAGGGTAATGCATAGATCGGGTCCACCCAAGTACTGAAATCAGGATATATAGGATAAGTCTTAAAATAAAATCGCATGAAATAATCTTATCCATTGCTTTTTTGCACTGTTTATCCCACTGCATATCTGACCGTTGATTGTTTTTGTTTTCCACGATCACTGTAACGGCCTTAGATCAATGGATAGGATTGTCCAATAGCTACACTTTTTCTAGAAATAAACCATAGAAGGGCTAGGGCCCCACATATGAGAGGACCTGATTTTCACGTCCACCATGCCACGTGTGCTGCAGAGACATGACTCTACCATATTCGTGTTCGTCCAGCCTTACGTATCTCCTGTCCCCAATACACCGCGCCAAACCAAGAAAACGAGTAACGTCTTCAGCAAACAACAGCACCGAAACCCAATCCAGCGCGACGAACGGGAAAACTCCGCTTCAGAACAAGCCCAGGAAGAGGAGAAAAGCTCTACTACGACGCTCGCGATACGGCAAAAACCACACCGTCGTGTCTTAAAAGCTCTCTCTCCTTTCTCTCATGATTAGAAATCACGGCATCTACTCCGTCTCTCCTCGTATTTCTCCTCTCTTCTTCTCTTCTTATTCCTCTCATCACCTCCTCTCGAGATCGTTTCTAGGGTTTTTCTCTCCTTCTCTTCTCTCCATGTGAAGGGGAAGATGTCTTCGTCGTCTTCTTCCTCCAAGATCTGCTTCAATCCCGACTGCAAAGAGGCGAAATCAGATCCTTCTAGAAAGGGATGGCGTCTCCGCGTTGGCGATTTCGCTGAGCTCTGTGATCGATGCGGGTAAGCTCTCTCTCCCTCTCTTTCTCGTGATTCTTTGATTTTTTGGAAGGGCGTTTTGGTCAGATGAGAGTATCCCGTGGCGTGTAGATCTGTTTTCTTGAAGTTTCGTTACGGTTTTCATGAAGTTCTGAGGTGTTGATTGCTGTTGATTTTAGATCTCTTTGCTACTTCGAGGTGGTGGATTTAATTTTATGGATTTTTCAGTTTAGTTAGTTCAGTCGCTGTAGTTGTAGAGGAAACGATTGCCGTTTGGAGTTTCTCAGTTCAGTTAGTAGAACTGCTGTAGTTATAAGGAGGGATTCGTTTTTGGTGATTTTCAGTTTAATTAGCATAGAAAGAGATTGAGTTATGTTGATTTTCAGCTTAGTTACTGTAATTGCTGTAGTTATTTAAATGAATGATTTTGTTTGATTCAAGGTTTAATTAGTATAGTCTCTGTAATTGCAAAGAAAATCATTGGTTTTTCTCGACTCTCTGTTTAGTTATCATATTTCATTTAATTGTTGAAAATTGCTGGGGTCTCTGATGCGAAGTGGGAAGAATGTATTTTTGTTGATATTTATGTTAATTAGTACAACTCTGTTAATTCTAGTTGTTGGAGGTTTGAGGGTTTAATTGCTGTTGACTTAGAGGCTTCTGCTGTGATTTTCAGCTTTGTTTTAGATGGTCAGGTTTTTTCTAAGGTGGAGTGTCTTTTCTTTGAATTGTTAGTTTAGTGAGCATTTGAAGGATTCGGCACTTTTTAAATTATTGCGCGGTTGAACCAGCACTTCAAATTGGAATTCAAAAAGTTGCCACCTGCGGCAGCATACTTTTATTTTTTTTTCACTTTGAAACAAAAGAAAACCCACTTTTCTGCCTCAAATCACAAGCAGCGGTGTTTGCGGGAGGGCTAGAAATGCTGCTGCTACTGATTTGAATGAGTATAGATCCTTAGCAAGTTTGCTCAATGGGCCTTTAGAGCATAGTTTCCTTACTTCTTAATATTTGTTGTTAATGGTTTTGTTATCGTGGATTTTGGATGCAGCTTTTGTAATTTATGGAATTTAGTTAGATTTTTGTGGCATTGTTTTCCAGTACTTGAACTGATTTTTTTATTTTTATTTTTTGTACCAAGTAAGAGGATTGTTTATATATATATATATGTGTGTGTGTGTGTGTGTGTGTGTGTGTATATAATATTCTGGGTGGGTTTTGAGGCTTCTTCAGAGTGTAAGGACAGATTTCTGAGGAATCAGTGTGCAAGAGTAAGTTTATTCCTTGTTAATTGGCGTGTATTAAGCTTGGTAATCGATTGATGCGGATTTTGGTCCTTCCAACCCAACTCTGTTTTCTTCATTGCAAGGGTTTTCAAGTAAAAAAGACCTGATGTGGTTATCTTGCTTGTTGGTTTAAGTTTGCTTTAGCTTTTTAGAGCTAGCGAGAGGAGGTTTTCAACATCTTTCCCCTCCTGATTTGTACCTTCCTTTTCTATTGAGGGAAGTTCCTCTTCAAATTTAAGAGTTTAGGACAGCAACGGGATGTTCATAGGAAGATCTGTTACATCATGACATTATGCGATGTGAGATAAGTCACTGCATCTTGATTTTGCATTTTAACATTAAACACAGGCTTTGTAGTTGATAATCACGTCCCTTGCATCTGTGATGCTGTGAATGATTTGGATTTTTATTTTGTTCTCTAATTCCTTTTCATATTACTTTTTGTATGACCCTAGTTCTGCATATGAGGAAGTGAGGTTCTGTGAAACTTTTCATTCGGATGCTGCTGGTTGGAGGAATTGTGAGTCATGTGGGAAGGTGAGATAACATCAGGATTGGTCTCCCACATGTTTTTTTTCCTTTTTCGGCCCTTACGCAAGTTACTTGTATCTTTGGATGCAGAAGGTTTCTGTAAAATAGAAGATATTGGATAATTACTTTGCATCTTCCAAATTGTAGCTTTAGATTACACAGTTATTTATGCTGTGGAATTCCTTTTACAGAAGGTGCACTGTGGATGTATTGCTTCCGTGCATGCATTCATACTTTTGGATGCTGGAGGAATTGAGTGCATGGCGTGTGCGAGGAAACCTTACATTGCGGTAAAGATTACAAATGCTATTTCTGATAATAAATTCTGATGTTTCAGACCTTCTCTGTTTCATTTTCACCTCTCAGAAGCAAGGCTATTGATTTATCATTTTAACGATCTTGTCAGGGAGAGGGGTTGTTTATGCCTTTGAACCCAATATATATGCATGAGAACATGTCACTCTAGTATGGTTAGCCATTACACTCGTTGAGGCATTGGCATGTGGTTATTTATAAGACCTCACAAACTTTATTTTTTCTTCCCAAAAGAACATTGTATTTGCCACCGAACCTGTTCATGCCAATCTCGTGTACAATTCTTGTTAGCAGTATAGTTGCTATGAAACACAAACTTTTCACATCTGGGCATCCCCAGTTCCAAAAACTGGAGTGCATCTTTGCTTACATCTGATAACTGCGGTGCCGCTCTGTGAACACTGAACTGACATTATTACGAAAACATGGGTGGTTAATTCTTGCACATTTGTGAAAATTGTAGAGAGATGTGATCTAGTAGTATAGCAAAATGAACTCTGTCTCTGCCACTCTTATAGCAGAGGGTGATTCCTAATGTTATATGCTCTGCTGGGTTGCTTGACAAATCTCCTTGAAAGTTTAGTGGATATATTGGAAAAAGGTTACATGACATTTGTGCTCTCCTAGAGGTCCATTTTCATAGGGAGGCAAATGATATCACCGAATCCATATCTCTCAAAAAATAAAAATAAATCATTGAGTCCCTTGACAATGAGGGAGTCTTGCGGCAATTGCTATTAGTAGTCTTCTCTTGCTCTCTTGCTAAATTTCCTATGTGTTCATTATGTATGCTATCAATTTCCTATTCATTCATTCATAAAGCTTTTCACTCATTGAAAATAGTACTATATCCAAAATAAGAAAGTTATGTCAGACAAAACAAGATGCTTGCCAACTCTTGTTTATTACGAGTGTCCTGAGTCTTCCGGTCGGTTCACGGATCTACTGTATGTGCATGCAGCACAAATAGATCGTTTGTGTTTCACTATTGCAATTTCCAGTTAAAAATATGAAGAACAATTGAAGTATGGGCAGATTACCCAGATCTCATTTGAACTGAATCTTCCTACTATCCATGGTACCATTCTCATTTTAATCTCAAATTGTGTTATCAATACCTTCGCGTTTGTTATAAAAAAACCAGTGGTCAATGAGAGCCATGTGTCTGGGCCCATGGTCCAGCGTATGGATGCTTTTGAGCATCCTCACGTGTACCTTTGAGTTTGTTATTGAAGAAAACTGGTGTTCAATGAAAGAGCCATGTGTCTAGGCCTATGGTCCAGTGTGTATGTGCTTCCGAGCATCCTTATGTGTACCTAAAATGCTTTCAAAGAGCAATGCTCAACCAAAGCCACCTTAAGTGCTATATTACCTGAGTATGGGAATGGGTATTGCGTATGAACGGGTATTGATCCAATTGCTTAGGATACAAGTGCTGAAAGGATTAGTCATTGTTCACAAGTATATAATTATGTTAAAATACTTGCTTGGAAATAAACAGGTTGATTTTTTTTTTTGAAAGATGAAATTTATTGGGCAAGTGCCAAAAAGCAGAAACAAACAACAGGACAGCAGAGAAACAAAAAACAGAAAAACCCAAAGCCTAAGGAAACTGACTACAACAAAAACTAGAGAAAACCTAAAGAAACTAACACAACCATCCTACTAACAACACAACAACAATTCAGCCCCTTGGTTGAGGGCCCAAGAAGAACAAAATTACGGCACCCTATACCGGAAGAGCTGAGCGACATTACTAAGAACTCTCGCCATCATAAAAGTATAGAACTCGAATTCTTGAAACATCGATCGTTCCTTTGTCACCAGAGGGACCACAACGAAGCTAGCAAGGCAAGTCTCCATTTCTTTCTCCCGGGAGAGCCTCCATCAGATGCATGCCAAACCTTGAAAAAATCTTCAATAGACTGAGGCATAATCCAGTAGACCGATGCCATACTCAGAATCCCCGCCCAAACTTCCGAGGAGAAAGAACAATGCAAAAACATGTGATCTACTGACTCCGCTTGATTATAACAGGAAGGCAGATGTTGGGCAGAACTAATCCTCTTTTGCAGAGATTATCTAAGGTCAACACTCTATTCCTGCCCACTAGCCACCTTAAAGTCGCCACTTTTGGAGGAGCTACATAATATCAGATTTCTCCGGTGGGGCTATTAGAAGGCCGACTATCTGAGGATGCAAACTCCTTGTAGAAAAAATGCACCGACAAGGATCTTGACGTTGGTAGGTTCCAAGAAATAGAGTCTTGATGAGAAGGAGAGGGGACTTGGCCCCACAAACGAGACAATCATGCTGATAAGGATTCAATTTCACCATCGCGAAGGTTTCTTCTAAAGGAGGGAATCCAGACAGTATCATCTCCAGATTGGGAGAAACAAGAGGCCACACAAACCTCAGGGTCAATACTTAAGGAAGCCAGCTCCAGAAAAGAACCCCGCAAACTTGACAGTAATGCTGATAAGGATTCAATTTCACTATCGCGAAGGTTTCTTCTAAAGGGGGGAATCTAGACAGTATCATCGCCAGATTGGGAGAAACAGGAGGCCATGCACACCTCAGGGTCAATACTTAAGGAAGCCAGCTCCAGAAAAGAATTGATTAAGGGCTGATCCCCAATCCAATGATCAAGCCAAAATCTAGTTCTCTCTCCTTGGCCCACCTTAAATCATAGTTGATAACTATGTAGTTCAAAATCCCAATAAATCTGAATTTCAAGAGCTGGGAAATGGGAATTCCTTACCTTACCCATAGTTGAGGATCTTAGTATGCTACTTGGGTACAGTTTTTGCAAGGATCTGGGTATTGTAGATAAATTTACCCGATTTCTACAAGGTTGTTTGCTTTAGGAGGTTTATAAAGTATTTTCACCTTGCCACAACAAAGATCTGGTAAGTGCTGCAAAAACATATCCAAGCCATGACTGAGCTAGAACTATATTTGTAAAAAGGAGAAGGTATTGAACTCACCGTTGCAAGATATGTTGGGGATATTACCAAGTTGGATCTGAATGGTTGTCCTTGTCATGTAGTGCACTGGTAATTTGAAGGACCATCCTTTTCTTATGTGATTAGATCATCCATCATAAAACAATCATCTTTAATTGAAATAATTGATGCTTAATAGTGGTTTACAATGGACAATTGGAGGTCTAAGCCAAGATTTTAAATATCTGTATTGGGAGGTGAATTGGCTGGGCCCAAAAAGGATATGATCTGTGGCGTATCGGATGTTATTGCTAGATAGATAATGGCTCGTATTATCCGAATTTCTTTCGCCCAAAAAAAAGAAAGAAAAATTATCAGGAAAATAGGGAAGAAGGCAAACAGCAGAATCTGTCTTTTGTGTGTGTGTTAATTACATTGAAATATAGCAAATAGAACATGAAAAGATGGAACAAAGTAATAGTTTACCCCTTAAATTTTCCCTAAATGGTCCATTCCACTTTGATTTGTCAAATCCCGCTCGTTTTGATCCCTAAAGCATGCCTAGATCTAAGCAAAATGAGTTTCTAATCTTCCTCGATGGTCGAAATGAATTAAGAAGTAGAAAAAATGAGAGAAAATTGGAAAGGGGCCTTTATGACTGTATTGGCATGTAACCCTTTCTTTGTAACTGGACAGTTCACCTTTGTATCACAAAAAGATAGGGTTATGATATGGACACATAGTAACTGATATTCAAAACCATGGTTTAAATTGATGTGCTTAAACTGTGTGGCTGCCATTCTTGGAATTAACAGCTAAAATGTCAGTTCTTAGAATCTTATTAAAATTCAGGAGTCTATACCGTTCAAAAAAGAAAATGCTTATTTCAGAGGAGGAAGCAACTTGGATGGTTGGGGAAGAAGAGATCAAGAAAACAGTTTCAGAACTAGCTAGACACAGAGCTCTTAGGTTGGATGTATTCCCAGAAACTTTATTCTGGGAGTGAGTGAGAGAAAACCTCCTATGCTTTGTCTTGCAATTTATGAGTGAGGGAGGCTTTCTAAAGATTAGGGTGCCTCTTTCATTGCATTGACTCCTAAGAAGGAAAGATCTGGAAGGCTTAACGACTTGAGACCAATGAGTCTCATCTGGGACCCTTACAAAATATTGGGAAGTTCCAAGTGTCAAGGCTAAGAAGTGTTATGTGCATGGTAATATCTAAATCTCATGGAGCATATGCGTTTGACAGACAAATTCTGGATGGGGCTTTGATAACACGCAAATGTATTGATTCCAGATATGGAGTAGGCAAGTCATGTGTGATTTGTGGGTTGGAGGTGGAAATTGCATACGCTCATGCGGTAGGGCATTCTTGAATTTACATGCTGAGAAGACTAGTGTTCCGAATCAGATGGATGATGTGGATGTAAGCATGTGTGGGATCAGCTCATTTTTTTGTCTTAATCAACGCTTCTTCCAAGGGCTTCTTTGGGGAATCCACAGGTTTGCAGCAGGGGGAGCTGTTGTCCCTTCCCCTTTTGATTTAAGCACGCATAGCGGGGCATACCTTTGTTACAGGTGGGACACATGCTAAATGTGATGCCTATTGTGCAATGTGTGTGACTTGGCAATGACAAGTGGCTAGAAAATTGAAGATGTTGAGGGTCAAGTTGTTCCTCAAGTGGAGAATTGTTGATAATAAATGTCGTGGCATTTTCTAGGCATGCATGGGAAAGGATAATTGGTAGTGGTAACTTGGGAAGGATTGGAAGCTCGGGGATTTTAATGATGTGTTATAAGGAAGGGGTGATTGCTTAGGAACTCTGTTAGTGGGCGTTTCTTTAAAAAAAAGTTGTTAGCCTTTTGAATAGATAGGGTTGCATGTGTTTGTGTGGTTATGATGTAATTTCACGTGATCCCAAGGTAGCTATTGGTAGGCATGCATTCTTGGAAAATTATGCGATGAGGCTTCATGAGCAGTCTAGATAATGCTCAAAGGGGAAAACAAATTGGGGTGTCCAATACTCATTTAGTATTTTTCATTCTATTTTATTTTATTATTTTATTTTTTTCTAGAGCATATTTTATTTTTTTGTAGAGCATTGATCTCTTGTAATAAGGTCTTTGTAATGGGTGCTTATCTAAAGTGAAACTGCTTTCTACCTTTTGAGCTTTGCTAATTGCACATGCATGTGAAATAATGCTCATGTACACGTGACACATGTGCCAGCATGGTACATAGGTGCAAGATCCAATCCATCCATTAGGTTGGCATGAGCTTCTACATGTTTTCCCAGAAATTAATCTGCTGCACTCAGCATGTGGGCCCCAATATTGAAAACATAATGGTGGAATAGAAAAGTTCAGACAAGTTTTTCAGAGCCATGCATTTGTTTTGCAAATTGTGTGCCACTTGACCAGTGGATCAACCTGATTCTTGGGCCAAGGCATCAATATAGATCTTGGACCCACCATGCCATGCTTATACATGTGTCTCATTTGCATGAGCTTTATTGCACACGCTTGTGGGCTCAACAAAGCTCCTTCCCTAATGGTTCCTGTAGATTTTCTCCTCTTTTGGATTTCTTTATGTATGGTGGTCAGGCTTTTTTCTTAATGCCTCCTAATGGACTACTCTATGATGCCTTCACAACTATAAAGAAAAGGGGGCTGTTCACCTTTGGAATCTGTTGTTTGCTAGCTTACAAATTTAGGGCCTGTTGGATTCATGGAAAGGAAAGGAAACATTGTTTCCCATGATACTAAATTTCCGTTATTTGGCAAGCCATTTTTTGCGGAATTTGTGGGAAACATCTTTTCCCATATCTTTGTTGGAAAATAAACAAATTTTTTCCCAACTCCACCCCTCAAGAATGGCATTTTCCCACGATGGAAGGAAAGGGGTTTCTCAACTTTTTAAACCAAAATATGCCACCATCCATCTTCAATTTGCTTCACATGTGCCAAATGAGCCATTGTCCATCTTTCGTTATGCCCCACACGTGCCACTACGCCACATGTTCCACCATCCATCTCTTGCACCACACATCTACCCCCATTTATCTTCTTTAGTGCCACACATGTGCAAAGCATCACCAATGTGCCAAAAATGCCATCATCCATCTCCAGGTTTGCCACATGTGCCAATGTTTCCGATGTGCACAAGTTCTGTCGTCTAGCTTCAAGTGCCCATACGTGTCAAATATGTCAATGCGTCTTGTGCCACATATGTCACTGTACAACTTCAAGCACCTATGTCATGTATACCACAATTTAGCGTCAAGCATCCACATATACCTTGTATGGCGCATATTCATTGCCCATCTTCAAGCATACCACATGTGCCACATATGTCTTTGGCGCACTAGTAACTACTTAGAAAAATTTCCCAAGTTTTTGTTTTTGTTTTGCCAAACAACAAATTTGAAAATAGATCCTAAAATTGTAGGAAATCTTGAAAAACAAACAAGGAAAACAATATTTCCTTGCCCACAATTTCCTGTAAGGTTTCTTAAGAAACATTATTTCCTTTCCTGTCCTTTCCATGAATCCAAACAGGTCCTAAGAGTATTTTTCCTCCTCCCTCGTTCTAATCACAACCGTGAAAACCTAGTAGCAATCTTCTTGCTAGCCCTAGCCTGACATGCATTTTTTGAGTGTTGTGGCAGGGTGATAGGTGTGCCACAGTCTCACATTCGAGTAATTTCCTTTCTTCACTATGTAAATTAGGGGCGCACACAAAACCGGTAAACCGGACTGGAACCGACCAGACCACACGGTTTGGCCTGGTTTTGAAGTGCACCGATTCCGCTTTCGGTTCCGAAAATCAAAGAACCGGTTAGTTCGGTTTGGTTCTTGGTTTGGGGTTCTGTAGAACCGAACTGGACCGTAGAACCGAACCTGGAACTGGACCCCTTGGTCAATAAATTTTTAAATTTTATTTTTTTGAAACATAAAAATCTAGACCATTCATCAAACTGGATCACAACATGAATAGACTTTTGGAAGCAAAATCATTTTGAGAACGCCAAAGGTTCATAAAAAAAACCATGACAAGATTACTCTCTGTGAAAATTTTCAGTAGAGGAGCTTGGGCTGAATTATAAAAAAAACCATACAATTGGGCTGGGTTATAAAAACAAACCACGCAATTGGGCTGGATTATAAAAAGCCCGAAACCATAGAACAGAACCGGAACCGAACTGGTTTTTTACGGTCCGGTTCCAATTCGGTTCTAGGGTGCAAATGGTCTGGTTCCGGTTCTAGTTTTATTGGAACCTTTGGGAATAGTTCTGTTCCGGTTTCACGCAAGAACTGGACCGAATTGTACCGTGTGCACGCCTAATGTAAATAGATGGCCGGAATCACACTTGTTCTCTTGGGATCTTTTCCCTGAGAAATCCAAGGCAAGAATTGAAGAAAAGGATGATGAAAATCGACGGTTTCTCCGGTTCCTTATGTCAAATGAAACAAGGTTCAATTGACTAGGAACCATTTGCTGGGATGGATAGAGAGACAAACGTCTCAGACACTTTACCATTTTAGTTAAATACATGACACATCTGGGGGGTGGTTTGCATAATAAGAAATGTTCTCTTAAGGTGATAGTTGGGAACCTCGGGGTTGGAGATTAAGATTTTTGGAGTGTAAGTGGTGCGATGACATTGCTTCTTGTTGCTCCTTTCCTATGTTTTTTTCGAGTTGCTTGAGAGAAGGAAACAATGGTTGCACATTTATGCTAGGATGTGTGATAAGATAGTGTGGTCACCAATAATCTTGGTGATGAAGAAAGTGTTTAATGCTTAAGTATGACGTAGAACTTGAACAGGTGTGCACCGAGGTTGGGGAAAATGGACGGGGATGGTGGTGGACTGGTGAAAAGAGTGGGTTTTTTGTTGTAAAAATCATTCTGCTCTATGTTATCAGGGGATTCTCATAGGGAAGGAAATGTAACAACGGAGTTTGTGTGGCAATATCCGGGCCTCCTAGGATTATTGCTTTTAGCTGGTTTGTTGGCAAGGAGGGTTGTCACCATAGATCATTTGAGGGAGAGAAACATAGTTATACCCATGTTTGTGTTCTGTGACCAAAAGGAGGACAGAGGACTGCTTATTCTTGCATTGTGAGTTTGCTGGAGCAATTTGGTGCAAGTTTCTGGGCTTCTTTAGGGACTAGGGTGGAATTGGTGGTGCCTAGGTGAATTCTTCCCAACATGGAATGATATTCGATTGGGGAGATGGGAAATATTTGGATTTGTAATTTTTGTGGTTCTATGGTCATTTTGGAAGAACTTTCACGAACAAACGGAGCAGATGGAGGTTGTATTCAGAAGGGCAAGGGGAAAGACTATGAGCTGGACATCTGAGATTACTTGATTCCATAAATGTCACAGGGAGCATATAGAAGAAGCATGTGGTTTGGATTCTTTGCAAAATCTGAGATGATCCCTCAATCATCCTCACAGAGGAGGACAAAGGATGATTGAGGGATCATTTCAGATTTGTGCACGTGTGGGCGCAGGCAGGTGGGCAGGTGTGTGTGTGGGTGTGCAGGGGGCGGTGTGTGTGGGTATGGGTGTGTGCATCGGTGTGTCGTGGGTGTGCGCGCGAGTGCGTGCCTGCATGTGTGTGGATTGGTCTGTATGTGGTCATCCAATCCATATAATATGTAGAAAGTATGCGTGCCTACTTGTGTTCACATATATATGTGGGTCATTAGGCTGTTTAACCATCAAGCGGGCTATGCATGTGAAAACAGTACACACGTGCTGGGTGGCTGTGGCTGTGTGTTGAGGGGCTCATGCGGGGCACACAAATCTCTGAATGATGATGCCTTTATTGTTTTATTGGTTTCACCCTTTTGTTCAACAATGTTGTCATGCATGTTTAATTTTTGCACCTTAGAAACTCACCTGCTAACGTCATGTTTGAGAATAGAAATGTAGGACATCTCCTTCAAAGCCTTTTATCTTGATCATTCTTCTAGATGTTTTTTTTTTTTGAAAGGTGAAATTTTATTAAGCAAAAGGAGAACAAGGAAAAACAGACCAAAAAAAAAAAAAACAAAAACAAAACGGAAAGAAAAACTTAGAAAAAAACAGAACGAAACCTAGAAAAAGCTAGAGAAAACCTAAGAACTAAAGATACAACAACAGCCAGCTCCAAAGCTGGGAAAACCCTCAGAAGAACATTACGGGGCCCAGTCCCGCATAAATTGAAGAACCCTCAAGAACCCTGCCTCCACTCTTAAGCCCTCAGTAACTTGGAATGGGACATCAAGTTGGACCATTTCCCACCGTCCATTCGCGATGAAAATTCGCATAATCGCCAGGATCATCTGACTATGAGTTTGTACAAGTTTTGGGACCTGATCGCAATTTATGCTCGTATTCGAAAGATAGCTTATTTTGATTGGAATTTCATTCTTCTAGATTTTGTATAAATTCTCTCCTAAATCCGAGGGGATTTGTTCTCTACGTACATTAAATCATGGTCATTGTATTTTATTTCTACATTCTAAGGTTTTGGGTTTCGAGCTAGCATCCCTATTTCCAATATTTACTTGTGTTCTCCATTCCTCATGTTGCATGAATGCTTTAAAATTTTCTGAGTTCACTGCATGTTGGTTTTCAGGCATCAAACCAAATATGGCCCCCTTCTTTGTTTCCTCCTCCACCTCTGCCTGACAGGCTGAAAGATCTCTCTGTTAAAAGCAGGAATCAGATGACTGGACCCAGTTCAGTTCCTGGACAGTGGTGGCAAGCGACGAATTTATGGAATACTGCTCATAGTCAGTCTGAATTGCGCCCACGGATGCCATGTGATGTCGACAGACCAAATAATGTTGACAAACTGATTTCCAGCGAGCGCCCTTCTCCCTCTGCCCAGGAGAAGAAAGTCAAAGATTCATATGAAAGGATACCATCCACTGGCCTAAAGCTTGCTGCACTTGACAGCCTTCTTAATGGGAATGTCAGTGCTGATGCATTGACTGCATTTAGTACATTCCGCAAAGAAGAAAGGAAAGTAGATGGCTTGCCAGATGACATCCACATCACAGTTGATGATCCTGCAGATACAAAAAAAAGAGTGATTGCTGCTGAACCTGGCTTGACCAGTTCCGTTGCTGGAATGAACTTTGAGACACATTCAAGTTCATGTGTAAACATTTCACTGTCTTCGTCTAAACTGAAGGATGAGCCATCAACTCCCCTTTTTGGTTTGGGTGTATCTTTGTCGTCACCAAATGAGACAAATGACCCAGCTAAGGTTTCTGGAACTCTTTCACAGCGACAAACACCTCCACCTCCACCGGCAAAGCAATTCTTTGCTAACTCTCAGAATGGAGGAGACTCTTCTGGGGAATTACAAACTCATATACGCAATGGAAGGCCTCGAGGGGAGGGTCAGAGAAGAACTCACTTACTTCCACGATACTGGCCGAGGATCACTGATCAAGAGCTACAACAAATTTCTGGAGAGTATCCCATATATTTTATTGTTCTTTGATTCAACGGAATTTAAAGCCAAATGATTTGTTATTCATTATCAAATAAATGGGATCACTATGAGCTACTTGGCTTTATTCACTGTTGAGTTCTTTTTCTTTCTTTACTCTTTTATAAGCAAGCTCATAGCTACACTAGTTTCCTATTTGAAGCAAGCTAGTGGTCATACTTAAAAATTCAAAATGATATAAAGCCTTGACTATATCTAAGCTCAAATTCTGTTATCACTCCTTTGTTTGAGAAGATGTTGAGTGCTAGTGATGCAGGTCGGATAGGCCGCTTGGTACTGCCCAAAAAGTGTGCAGAGGTGAGCTCACTCTTTTCATGATTTAAACTTCCAATACATTAGGTGTTTTGTTTTATTACTGTTCATTCCACTGGAAGGTCTGTAAGTGATGAATTGTCATTGTAGGTGTTACTTTAAAAACGGTGTGGATTATGTTAAGATTAGTTTTGTGGATATGTCGAGGTGTAGCGCAGTAAAGAAATTGTTAGGCATATCGGAGTATTAAAGTGGGCATTTTAAAACCCAAGGGATTTTGATTTTATTTTGACAATGTGTTTTCTATGTTTATATTTCTTCATGTTTTAATGGTGCCTTGTGCGTCTTCAATAATGTATCTATTGGTCAAGCTGTCAGTTTGAGTGACTTGATTTTTATTTAATCATTTAATTTTTTGTGAGAAAGCAACAAATGAATCTCACTGAGCACAAAACACTAAACAAGGGGTAACAAATTCCCCTCTGAACATTCTTTTTTTTTTTTTTTTTTTTGAAAGGCCACTGAATATCTTAAATCCTAATACGTATTCACCTCTGACTCTGTCGTTTTATTTTAACATTATGAAATAGTTTTCTTTTAATGGTCTTAATATCTGGACTCCTAATATGTCTTCTGCTCCTTTCCTTTTTGTAGCTTTTTTTCCCCTTTAAGATGAACTATCTTATCGATTCAAAAAAAACAGATGAACTATCATGTGCATCAAAATTTCAGTGGACATGCTAAAGACCCTAATTAATTGTTGTAAGGTCTAACTGAAGGTATGGCCCTAACTGAAGGTTGATCTGTGGTCTAAGTGAAGGCATGGCCCTTGATAGAGTGGAATGATGGAACAAGATTCATTTAGCTGGCCCTAATTAATTCAGATAAGGCTTAGATGAGGACGACGACATGCCACATTAGACATTTTGAGCAGTGGCTTTTGTTTCAAGTCAATGTGCGGATTTTGCATGCACATTCTTTTGATGCTTTTCCAACAAAATTTGATTTGTATTTTATTTATTACTCTAACAGGTGTTTAGGGAATTATTTTTAATGTACCACATTGATCATGCAATCATTTTATGCCTCTCTGCTTTTCTTTCTTTCTTTCTTTTTTCTTTTTCTTCTTCTTTCTTTATTCTTCTTCTTCTTCTTCTTCTTCTTCTTCTTTTTTTTTTTTTTTTTTTTGCCTTTTGTTTTTCCAGAAAGGTGGGAGCACACCACTTTGAACTTTGTTGATCTGAAAATTTTCTGTGCATACATTCGGGTGGGCACCACAAAAAAGAAATGGGCCTCACCTATCATGTACTACACATATACAGCATGAAGCAAAAATATATGCAAAAAAAGGGGCCACAGACGGTACATTGGGCAATCATTCTAAAGAAACTGGTGGTTCTGCTATAAGCTGTGAGACTATAGTTGTTAGCAGAACCTACCCCAGATATATACAAGCCGAAAAAAGGCAGGCCCACAGTAACTCTGCAGGTGCCAGACTGGCAAAACAGCCCCCCAACCACGATCAAAAGAGAGGCATGCAGGGACTGAGAAGAAGCTCCCACCAGTCCCGAGGATGGCCACCAAAGATGCCTCTGCTTTTCTTAAATTGCCAATGGCATGAAACCATGATCAATGTTTGGTTAACAGTATGATTTAATTAATACTTATTTGTTCATACAGGAACAACCCGACAGAAGACTAGGCTCAGTTGAAGAGCTTCTGAAATTGATATGGCCTATATCTTGAGTGTCTTGAATACTAACCCCTAAACTTAAGTTCCTCAATATAGATAAGGAGCTAGGATTACATAAGAGTCTATGATGTTAGGGGCATTTAGCCAAATTTTGTGGTAGTTGGTAGGCTTGTTGGTTCGAGAGAGTTTCATGCTTGATCTCTTGAGAGAGTTCAATCCAGCCTTCTTTTTTTCTATTTAAAAATAAAATAAAAAAACTATATGTGCTAGAAAGGCATACTTGTCCACTGGCATGAAGGGCTGGAAATTTGAATGCCAACTGTCATTTCAGAAGACAGGTGGAATATTTATGTTATTAATGTGCATGCTTATCATGAACAGGCATACTTTCCTACAATTTCTCAGCCTGAAGGACTGCCTCTAAAAGTTCAGGATGCAAGAGGCAAAGATTGGGTATTTCAATTCCGTTTTTGGCCTAATAATAACAGCAGGATGTATGTACTGGAGGGGGTTACCCCTTGCATTCAGTCGATGCAATTGCAAGCAGGTGACACAGGTAACATACTGACTTTGACAAAAAAAAGAAGTATTGTTTGGGAAGTTCTTGAGATATTCCGAGTTTTTTGTTGATGAGCTTAGTACCAACTTGACATGTTATAGCTTCTTTCTGATTGGCCTTCTATGATATTGAGTTTTTATTGACGAGCTTAGTTCCAACTTGGCATGTGCATAGCTTCTTTCTGATTGGCCCTCCATCCAGAGTCATTTTGTAGACATGATCAGATGTTCTTAGTGTTTCTTTCATTCAACCCTTTAACTCCTTGAGCATATACTTGCAAAAACTTTATTGTAAATACCGATGATATAAAATGGGATTTCAATTTGTATTGGATTAGCCAAATATTTAGCACATAACTGGAAAGATTGCTATTTCATTTCTTTACCTTTCATATGTTTTCTTTTCTTACCATTTTTATCATGTGCTTGCTGCTTACAAATACTTTATGGCCTCTGTTTAAGTAGGTCTGACAGTCCATTTTGTTTCTTCAGTAACCTTCAGTCGGATAGATCCAGAGGGAAAGTTAGTCATGGGATTCAGAAAGGCTTCAAATGTTCCTTCCGAACAGGTTCGGTATAATTTACAAAGTTCCCTGATTGATTTTATTAAAAAATATGCAGCAATGAAATTTATGCATGAAGATAACTGCTGTCAACTTTAGTCATGTCTACAGAGAGTGCAATGACATTTGATATGGGATTGTTGCTCATCATTCTTTTCTTGTATTGCTTGTTCATGTTGCTTCATGCAGTACACTGCATTTTAAATCATGTTATATTGACACTTGAGAGCCTGTGAATCTTCAAAATTATGATGGATTCTTGAAAATCTATTTGTTGAACACTTTGAATTTGAAGCATGAGTGCATATGTTTTGATGCTGAGCAGATGTAATATTGAAAGGAGATTATCCAGAATATTTTGCTGCCCATTAATCTGTATTTATAGTTTGCAGAAAACATGGTTTTTCCCCTTTGTCTTTTGTAGAGTCAAGTTCAATGACTTGCAGTGTCATGTATGGCTTTAAAGTATTTATTCTGGCCTTTCTGGCCCCTTTCTGCATGATTGCATACTGCAGTTGAGGTTTAATTCTTTGAATGTCATATTTCTCATGTTTTTGCATTGTTCAAAATGACTATTGAGTTATGGGGGAATCATTTCCAGCATGGAACATAATTTTATCATAAACCTTCAATATTTGTTGTCTAAATTTCTCATTCTTCACTGACAGGACATTCAGGCACTCAAAACTGGGAATGGTTTCTCAACAAGTGGAGAAAATAACAAAAATGCCAAACCGAGTGAAGCTGGTTCAGCTTTTCCTCTTCGTCCGTATAAAGGTGGTGCAGATTCAGCTATCCATTCATCAATTAACCAGATTAATCTGACAGATCCAGCATATCCCTGGTCTAAATTTGATAAAACTGGATACATACAAAAAGAAGGCACAGGGGCTAAGTCATCTCTGCTCCCAAGTAAAAGGAAAAGCAGCACGCTTGGTTCAAAGAGTAAACGCCTACGGATTAATAATGAGGACTCCATGGAGCTCAAGATGACATGGGAACAAACGCAAGAACTGCTCCGTCCTCCTCCAAATTATGTTCCTACTATTGTGGTGATTGAAGGCCATGAATTTGAGGAATATGAGGTATGCAAGTCTTAATGGTGTTCTAGCTTTGTGATAGAAACATAATCATAGAAAGGAGAAATTTCTCAGCTCTAGAGTTGTTTCATGACGTCTCTTCCTTTCTCTTTCTGTTGTCTTCATGGAGAAGTATGGCAGTGCTTCGTAAGTGTGGCTTTTGCAACCAAAGGAAAATGGAAGTTTCAATATAGTTTATCCTTTCAAACATCAAACATTTTACCTTTTCCAAGATCCAATAGAAGTCCTTCTAAAATATCAGCACAAAGTTTAGCTTTTCATCTGGCGAATTTCTGTTTGATATGGATTATTGATGCAATTAAAAGATCAAGTAGGTTTGAAACAATATATGAATTGTTGGTTTGCCTTGCTTATGACTGCTGCTCTGTTATTGCTGCGTCCTCTGGGAATTGTTACATACTGAGGATGGGTCATCAAATCTTGCAACAATAACCTGGAAATGGGCTTGAGATGCTACCTTATTTATTATTATTATTATTTTTTCATTCTGTACCAGTTATCATACAGTCATCTTGGTTTTGGAGTTTTTTTATTTATTTAATTATTATTATTATTTTTTATTTTTATGTCATGATGAGGATGATCTATAATCATAGAGAAGATCCTTGGGGTGCTGATGCTCATTTCAAGATGGTTTCCCTAATGTCACTCTTTTCTACTGTAGAATTGCATTTATCGGCCCCGTAAAGAAATAATGGATTCTAACATTAACAACTTGTTGCTTAAACTTATCCTGGTTTCACCTATAATCCTCTGCAGGGTTTCATGCACAAATCATTTTCTTATTTGATTTTTGGTAGGTTGTCAATATTGATGTGCTTTGTCAATGTATGCTTTGTCAATGTAGAGAATCATTATTCCTTCACCTACATGGACAAGGACGCAGATTGCCTGTAACCAAGCTTATAGGAATCCCCTGTAACCCTTGACATGGCCCAATGATAACTCATTGCGTGCGCTTGTCGGATGTGGCTCCCGCAGTCAAAAAGCAAATTTTCTCTGCGTGAAATGACAGTTTTGCTCGTTTCACTATGGCTCCTCCATTTGACAGGTGCATGCAATGCTTTTTCAATGGTGCATGGCAGAGGCCAATCTACGTCCCACGGGTAGTACTTTGTTGCCAATATGAATGGCCATCTTGTGTATGACTGATATAACTATCTTTTACAGGAGGCACCGGTATTGGGAAAACCTACCATTTTCACAACCAATCCTGCAGGGTAATCTCTTACCTACTTCTCAGCTTGTTGGTGAAAATTTCTTGGTTCTCTCTAGTTCTATGTTGATATACAAATTCATAAATCCAAGCTGAGTGTTGTACAAGTGCATACTTATTATTAGAGCCGGGCAGAATCGGGACCGATCTGACCCGATCCGACGGATCCGAACTAAAGGCCAGGATCGGGCCGGATCGAGTTGGCCCAATAAGATCCGTCCGTTCATTGGATTGAGTTTGGATCAATGTCAATCTGGACCGATCTGATCCGGATGGGGTCTATTAATAAGTATATATGCCTCATTTTTGGTTTAATACCATAAAATGATCTAAAAAAATAGATGGATGACATAGATGAAATAAATACATCATGGTGGGGTCCATAGAACACCGACTACGAGCCATTGGCTGGTGGTAGGGGAGTAGCCAACCCGTCCTCTCAGCACATGGCTCTAGGTGCGCATCGAGCACCGAGCTCTGACCGTCTGACGTAAGGAGAAGCGGACTGGGTAGTGAGTAACTCACTATGGTTACCGTATTAGGTAAACTCTGTGAGGCCCACCATGATATATTTATTTTATCTGCTCCGTCAATCCATTTTAATAGATAAATTTAGGTGTTGATCTCAAAAATGAGGAATATCCAATGTTCAAATGGACCACACTACAGGAAACAGTTGAATTAAACGTCTACTGTTGAAAAATTCTTAGGGGCCACAGAAGTTTTGGATCAAGCTTATTATTATTATTATTTTTCCCTTCATCCATGTATGTATGATCTAATGAACAGTTTAGATGACAAATAAACATCACTGTGGGGCCTATCAAGGTTTCAACGGTGGAAATCATTATCCTCGCTGTTTCCTGTGGTATGATCCACTTGATCTTTGTATATGCTTCAAGTTTGGGCTTAACCCCTTAAATTAGATGGAAAAAAGAATGGACGGAGTGGATAGACTACATACATTCAAGGTGGTCCCAACTGAGTTTACTCAGTATGACAAGAGCGTATTGCAGCAATCCGATTTCTTGACCTAGATGATAAAGAGGCGGATTGGCAGGTGTACCACGCACCAGGTTTTGATGTATTAACATCAGCAAGTTTTGTGGGTCCCATCATGAGGTATGTGTTATATCCAAACCGTCCATCCATTTGGCTGGCTTGTCTCAAGGCTTGAGCCGAAAAATAAGACAGATATAAAGATCAAGTGGATGCAATGGGGGTTGAACGTCTACCATTGAAACTCTTTTTGGGGTCACAGAAGTTTCGGATCAATATGAAATTTGTCTTTCCTCTTCATCCATGTAGTTGTGACCTTATTAGCAGATTGGATGGAAAATAAATGTTACGGTGGACCCTACGAATTTTTTAATGGTAAAAATCATATTTTTTATTTTTTATTTTTTAAATTTTCAGAAGATCGATCTGAACTATACACAACCCGATCCGAATCGTTTTTTCTGACCGAGACGGACTTGGTTCGGGTCAAGCCAGCAGTGCAATGGATCGGATTGAATCAGAGGACCCGGACTCGATCCTGGATCGAATTGAGTTCGGTTCGTGCATTGAAAATTTCGGATCGAATCGAGTTGGACCCAATCTGGTCTGACTCAACTTGATGCCCACCTCTGCTTATTATCAAGGATTTTTCTATGCTCGTTGCAGTTCAAAATGCTTTATAGATTTCTTATTTCAGGAAGCAAACTGTTTGCAACTCCAATATTTCACATGATATTTTAGCAAAAAATTTATGAATAACTTCGGAGGAAGTGATTTGAAAAAAAAAGAAGAGTTTATAATTTTATTAAAAGGGGCTCAACTAGCCAAAAGATTTACAACAAAGCGCACAAAATACAAGAGATATCACAATTGCCAAGAGTGATTGAAATTGAAGCCCATACCATTATATTCGCCTTAGCCCGATAAAAGACATTCAAAGCATCCCCGAAGCGGATTGCATCTTGCCCTCGCCGAGACAATAATCCGTCCAGCTCTATGGGGCCCACCGTGATGTATGGGTTTTATCTACAC
Organism: Magnolia sinica; assembly: GCF_029962835.1. NCBI lineage: Eukaryota > Viridiplantae > Streptophyta > Magnoliopsida > Magnoliales > Magnoliaceae > Magnolia > Magnolia sinica. The sequence goes on along the minus strand of NC_080573.1, from coordinate 2,036,105 downwards.
CGTCTATCCATTTTCCATAACATTTTAGGATACAAACCCCAAAATGAGGTAGATCCAAGGCTCAAGTGGACTAAATAGTGGGGATTCAACTCCCACCATTAAAAACTTCTTGTGAGCGGTGTAAGTTTTGGATCAATATGATATTTGTGTTTTCCTTTCATCCTGGTCTATGACCTTTATGAACAGGTTGGATGGCAAATAAACATCATGGTGGCCCCTAGGAAGGTTTCAATGACAAGTTACATCATCATCGCCGCTTCCTATGGTGCGGTCCACTTGAGCATTGAACCTGCCTAATTTTTATACTCATAACCTAGGATGGATCATGGTGGGTCCCACGGAGGCCCTGCCTAGACACATTAAGCATTTAATGCGTCCAGGCAGGGTAGAACGTAATCCCCCCCACCCCACCCCCCCTCCAATCCACAATTGACTCTTGGCATCCATCCATGTTATCTCAAAGATACCTAGGAATCTTTCCCACACCTCCCTCGTGAAGGTGCAATTGATAAATAGGTGGTCAAATTTTTTTTTTTTATATTATTATTATTATTATTATTTTTTTGTATATTATTATTATTATTATTTTTTTTTTTTTGTAAAAAAATGGTCCTATAAAGGATCGTTATGGGTCTTTTTATTTATTTATTTATTTATTTATTTATTTTTTAAATTTTTTTTTACTATAATGGCTGTTATTACTCCATAATGTGTAATAATTACTACCGTTATCATTACATAACAGCCGTTATGTTACCATTTTGGAATGCCTTGGTAATTGCCATTCTCCTCTTATGAAGGTTGTCAATCTTGAGGACTTTGTTCAACCCCACCAACTAGGCCAACACCGAGAATTTGGGAGGGGCTCCATATGACCAAAGGAAGGATGTGTGCGCTGGAGAATAGAATTACATAGGAAAAATTTGCATTTGATTCTATTAACAAAAGAAAAATATATTTTGATTTCTTGGTTTTGGGTTTTTGAATATCAAAATCCCCACATGTCATCTCTCTTATAAAGAATGAAATAAAATGATTGACCCTTTTTTGAAAGGATTTTGAAGTCCCCACCAATTAAAAAACATAAAATGAAATCCGAGTTACGTTTAGAAGAGAAGGGAATCAGAGGCATTTTAACACTGGGCTCGAGTGGGGTGGCTTGTGGGATGCAGGGGCACACTCAGGGTGGGCGGCCTGTGTGAGGCGGGTGGCTCGTGTGAAGCGGAACCCATGTGAAGTGGGGCCCACGAGGGGGGTTCAGGCGAGGTCCTAACCCATGGGATGTGGGGCCTAGGCTATGAGATAAAGGGATTGATTCACCATGCTCTATCAGTTCGAGCTTTTAAAGCAAGTGATTAATTGCCCTACATCATGAATATTATAATTTGAATGGTAAATTGGGATTTGAATCATAAATTGTAGGACTCTAGTCGTAGAATCTTAGGATTCATTTAAAAAGGTATTCAAGGTGGGATTCAAACTGTTGTCTAAAGATTTGACTCAAATCATAAATCAAAATCACAAATCGTAGGATTTCGACGACCATGCAGATGGCTCGCCAAGTCCGAACTCTAGAGTTGAGTCCTAGTTTGAAAACTATTGTGCAACCCGCTTTTATCTCTCTAACTTACCTCGATTGGAATCAACAACTCTTGAAGGGGTCAAGAAAGCATGCTTGATTCCCAACGAACTATTGTCAGCATTTAGCTTTCACCATCCTGTTGGAAGTGGATCCAACTATTAATCATTTTAAGCTGTCTCCTATAATCGTTCAACACTTCTCTCCAGCTTCTGTCCAACTTGATATCAGAAACACCCTTAAGATACTTTCATCACGTAGGCCCAATCTATGAGGATAAATTTACATTCTCCTTGAGGCTATTAAGGCTATTGATTTACGAAAGTGTTTCTTAGAGATTCTTTGTGACGTGCTTTCCAAATGCTCCAGAGAATGACATGGTGATCTCTTTCTTTGAGATTCTTTTGTCATGTTCTTTACAAATGCTCCGGAGAATGACATGGTGATGTATACTCCACATAATATTTCCTTTGGTTTTAAAAGTGCCAGGTCCTCACCCCAATATGAACTCGATATCAGAGAATCTCCCCTTGAAAACATTGTCTACCGACCTTGATTGACTCACAAACCTCAAAGAGGGTGTAAAAGAAGTACATGATATCAGTGCCGTCTAATAATGCAGAAAAAGATAGTAAACTCTCTCTTCATTTTGACAGCTAGTAGACATCCATAAAGGATGGATTCCCTTTTTGAGGTCCTGGAACTTGAGGATTTTTTATTTTTCATTTTGGTAGTGGATGTCCAACAGCAAGCTTTTGCTCTAGGGATGTGTGTTACTTCTAAAATCTAGTGTGACTAGGACTAGAAGGATGTCTAGGGCAAACAACCTTAAAGAGGTACTTAAATCTTAGAGAGAAAATCCCTTTTGATGAATGGGCCCAATCTGAAATACAAATATCCTGAGCTTAAGGATTTCATTTGTTGTAGACATCCAAGTCCAACAGAAGCTTTGACCTTGGGGGTGTGGCGACTCCTAAACTCTAGTGCAACTAGGGCGAGAAGGATGTCTAGCACAAATTGCTTTAAAGAGGCAGTTAGAGTAGAAGTAGATTGAAGGAGAAATCTGTAGAAAAGGTAGAAGAGAAAGGGTAGAGTGGAGAGAGAAAAGAGGTTTGGGTTTTTGTGTATTCTATCTTATGCGACACCCCTCTTAACTTAAATATATATAAAAGATATGGTACACCAGCAGAGTATACAAAATATACACACAAAAAAGGAGAAAGGGTGGTATACAAATACTATGTCTATACTCCGCCTCAAGTTGGAGCATAGATGTCAATCACGCTCAACTTGTCTATAAGATGACGTAAGATATCCCGACCAAGTGATTTAGTAAACATATCAGCTAGTTGCTCGCCCGAATGAATAAATGATGTGAAAATTTCCTTAGCGGCTACCTTTTCATGAATGAAGTGACAAATCTCAATAAGTTTTGTGCGCTCATGAAACACAGGATTGCTAGCTATATAAATAACGACTTGATTGTCACAGTGTAGAGGAATACAATTGGGAGACGAGTAGCCAAGCTCACGTAACAACGTCTGGAGCCACATAAGTTCACACGTTGCTTGCATCATTGCTCTATGTTTAGCATCTGCAATGGACCGCGTAGCTATTGACTGCTTTTACTCTTCCAGTTGACTAGATTGCAACCAACAAATGTACAATAGCTAGATGTAGACCCCCGATCATGAAGGCTACTCGCATAATCAACGTTAGAGTAACCAGAGATGTGAAGATCATCATGTTGCTGAAATCATAAGCCTTTACCAGGAGCCATTTTGATGTAACGAAGGATCTGATATATGATAGTGAAATGTGCCGTACGAGGAGTTTGCATAAATTGGCTTACTAATCTTACATGCCTGAATTTGATAAGGGGTCACCATTATCAATACCAAATTTCTGAGCAACATCCATAGGAGTGCCAACTGGACGACATCCAAGCATTTTAGTTTCAAACAAGAGGTGGAGAGCATATTTCCATTGCGATAGAACAATGTTAGACTTGGATCTAGCCACCTCATTGTGAAGAAAATAACGAAGTGATGCAGGACAATTAACCACTTGCTCTAATAGCTTGAATTGATAGAGCACGACGAATTAATCCCTTTATCTCATAGCGCAGGCCCCACATCCCATGGGTTAGGACCTCGGCCGAACCTTTCTCGTGGGCCCCACTTCACATGGGTACCGCCTCACATGAGCCACCCACCTCACACAAGCCACAAGGGAACTTTCCATGTTTCAGTAATCCAGATAATTGATCTTATGGGCCCCAACAGGGATGGATCTTTGGTACAACTTGCTGGAACAATCTACCTTTTTAATTTTTTGTGGGTAAATAGGTGGTAAGAAAAAAAAAAAAGGTGGTAAGAAAAAGACCGACCTTCTCCTTTCCATATTTGTCACGATAACATCCTCACCAAACTCCCTTGCTCGATACCGAAAAGCCACCATGACTTGGTAGAAGAGCCCAATTCTTCCCTTTGATTCTTTCAATGCTGATTTGACCTTCCTCTTTAGCTTTTTGTATCTTGTCCCACCTCATGAGTTGAAATTTAAAACTTCTTCCTCTTCCTTCAAGCGGAACAATCATTGGATCTTTTCAAGCCTCTGTACAACCAAAGATGGAATTCTAAAGAAACAAATAGTGAGTTGGCAGAATAATAAGTGCTGGTTTAACAAGACGGTTTGTCCACCCAAGTACAAATAAGATCTTTCCTAGCTAATCTTTTCTTGACCCATTTAATCGTTGGATCTTAAGTAGACACCGTCCTTGGGCTTGCACCAAGTGGCAGCCCAAGGTAACATATAGGGAGGATCTCCGCCTTCCAAACTAGTTTAATGTGCACCAATATTTTTAGGGATTTGGAAGTTTTTAGCTTGGGTGCAAGATAGTTTGATCCGATCATTGTTGTTTTTTTTTTTTTAAAAAAAATTATTTTTTTAATGTTCCATGTGCCAGTAAGGTATTTTCTTATTATTTGGCAATTTTGGAACTTATTTCTCATCAGACCTTCTTGCCTTTTGTATCTTTCTCTTTTCTTCTCTCTTTAATATATTTATTGTTTCCATTCAAAACAAGGGGGGGAAATGAAAAAAATTCCTTGTAGCACTCACACTGGCTATTGCACTTTTTTGAAATTGACATGGAGATTGAAAATAGCTTCTAAACATTGCAAAATTTACATGGTAACCAATGTACCTTTGTATTTATACACTGCAGTCTTCAAGGTACAATACTTATAGTAATAATTTTGGTAATGTACCATGTTGAGAGGATTATATGATCCCACAAGCTTATTCTTGAATCCACGAGATAAAAGGGAAATTTGAAATTTTATTAATCAATAATTTCTAATTGTGTATGATTTCTCAATTACACTAGCAATGAAGGAAAAAAAAAACACTAATTCGTAAATACCAAATATAGTAAAATTCTAACCTTAATAGAAGTCCTAATTGAACTAGAATAAAACTTACCCAAAATAGTAAGTTTTTCCAAAAATAAAAAGTCCTAAATTAATCTTACTAGAGGATTCCCTGTATGGTTACAATTAATCTCTAAAAAGACAAAATTCTAAAACTGTAGAAAAATAAGAAAATACGAGAAAAATCAGAATGACTAAAAATAGTAAAATTTTCCTAAAATTCTGATTTTGAATAGGAACCGTGCGTTTTATCGCGAAATGGACAGACACAACCCACTCGGTGGGTTGGTTGATCCCAGATGGCCCATTACAGTAAAGATTGATAGGTCGTGCATCCCGTAACGATACCTGGATATCGATCAAAAGTTATGGTCGATTTACGGTTCACACTTCCAATGGCAATTTCTGCCTCTCTGGATTGAATTTCTTCGAACTGGATGCACCTGACACCCAATTACGTCATGCCCTACATAGGACCGGGCCTAGATCTAATGGACTATTTGTTTTTGTTCGGGCTTCTTTCGGTCCAGCTGTGCCAAGAATATTTCTATAGCCCACTCTACATCAGATTTGCCCGCGTTTTGGTAATCTAATCCATTGATCTTATGGGCCCCATCAGGGATTGATCATACTCTATGGTTCAGTAATCCAGTTCATTGGTTTGATGGACCCACTGGTGATGGACAGTGCTCCAAAACTCGCTCTGCTGGGATAGTCTATCCTTTCAATATGCAGTTTGCAAGCAGATCATTGTCCACCGGTGATGGACAATGCTCTAGAATTCTCCCTATTGGGATAATCCATCCTTCCAATGGGTTGTTTGGAAACAAATGGTAGGAAAAAAAAATGCACCAATGGTCCACATTCAACTAAAAAGAGGTCAATTCTTGCCGCATTTACTAGCAATAACATCTCACAAAAGCCCCTTGGTCAATACTGAAAAGCCATTTCCACTTGCCAAGAAGAGACCGATTCTTCTCTCTTATTCTTTTGATATTGATTCGATCTTCTTGTTTGGCTTTTTGTATATTGCCCAAGGTGTTCCGTAATAGTAACAGAGGCCGTAACTGCCACCACTATTACCTTTACGATACAGGGCATAACGGCTGTTACGGCCCCGTAACGGCCATTGCGGTTTCTCTTATTTATTTATTGAAAACCCCTCCAAAAAACTTGTATATGCCCATAACGTTGATTAAAAAGTATAAAAAACTTGTATCTGTCCCGTAATAGACCATTTTGGGGCTACCCAACGAGGTTTGGGCATATGGTCTTCACCATAGGTTTGCTCCCTATAGGTGAGGGTTTTATTCCCCTCCTTGGCTTTACCCGATACACGTGGTTGTAGGTGATTGTGTGTATCCGCAGGGATTAGTCTCACTTCAAAAAGAGGTGGGGATACCCTGTGTCTTCAAAAAAAAATAAAAAAATAAAAAAATAGACCATTATGGGGCTATTATGACCTTTATAGGGGAACGTAACGTGCCGTTAACGGCAATTACGGGTCATTTTTTCCATTACGGTTGTTACGGCCGTTACGACCCCGTAACGTATAACGGTTGCCACTGTTACTTTTACGTAACGGCTGCCACTGTTACCTTTACGTAACGGCTGCCACTGTTACCTTTACGTAACGGCCTTTACGACACACCATGATATTGCCCCCTCATGAGATGAAAGTTGAAACTACTGTCTTCCTTCCCACAGAAAACTTGTGCTCGATCTTTTCAAGCTCCTCTACAACCAAAAGTGGAATTCTAAACAGAGGGAGCGCCGGAGGGAGGAGGGTCTGTTTAATGCGAGTAATTCCAAGCTACTGATCTTTTCTTGTACCTTTCTATCACTAGGGCCCAAGTAGGCCTTTCTATCATTGGGTCCCAAGTGTTGGGTTTGCACCAAGTGGCAACCCATGTAATGTAGAGTGATATTGGCCTTCCACTCCAATGTGCTGTGAGCCAATAAACAAGATCCCTTGGGGCGCCCACAACAACCATCACACCTTTCTCAAATTGATATGGAAACCAGAAATAGTTTTGAAACAGTGTAAGATCTGCATTTAACCATCATGCCCTTGTATTTACTAAATGCCGTCTTTCAGTTTCAATACTCCTGCTATTTATTGTAGATACATTACATACCATATTGAGGGGAATTTTATGATTCTCAGCCCAAGGTTATATACATCGTGTCATTGGTCCTCACGAGTGGTCTCGCATTTGATCTGATGGGGCCCAGCAGGGATGGACCATGCTTCAAACCTCTCCCTTTGAGGATGATTTATTCTTCATTTGGTTGTTTGCAAACAGATGGTTAAAGAAAAAAACACTAATGATCCACATTCAATGAAAAACAGGCCAATTGGATGGTCAGGATCTTCCTATCTTGGAGGTTTTTCTTCACATGGTTCATCCATGGTTGGAACTATCAGATCGAGCCCACTTGGAGCCCAGAACTATGCATGTCCTTAAGTTGAGGGTTGGATAATTCCTCTCATGTTTCATTTGCACGATAGTTCATGTGAAGTGAATGCTGATGTTGTGTTTTATCTTTACCAGTGAAACTAATCAATGGGCTCAGTGTGAGGATTGTTCAAAATGGCGCAAACTGCCGTTGGATGCACTTCTGCCTGCAAGATGGACATGTTCTGGTAACTTAATGGATCCTAAAAGGTAAAATGTTATCCCATCTATGGTATCAGTGCCATTAGTCAGAGATGATAGAACCATGAGAAACAATGTTCCTCTTTTCTTAGTCTCCTTTCCTGTCTTTGTATGTACATAACAATGGAAGTCAAATTTTTTTTTCCCCTTTCCAAAAGAAAAAAAAATGTGGCCTTCGAACGTGGTGGACACTTCACGCTGGTTGAGAAAAAAATGTTATTTATCATTTTCTTGATTGTATGATCCTTTTCTTTTCCTTTTCTCTTTGATGTTTCTTTTTCTTAATTTCTCTAAAAAGCCGCTATTTCACTTATTCTGACTGCTAAATACAACCATCCTTTCTCCTTTTGGACATCCTAAAGTAGAATTTTCATACTATTCACATCTAAATGTAAAATGGGTGTAATTAACAGGAGGAGTTTGTTCAAATGCATTTCCATCATATAATTAGTATTTAGTGATGGAACTAGGATGCCAACAATGTGTTAGACATGGACATGGGATGTCAGAATGGTAGCTTTTAAAAGTTATTAAAAGACACCGTCATTTTTCTTCAACAACTAATTGAGGTTGACTACACGAATCTTGTTCCGCCATTCCACTCTATCAAGGACCACATCCTCGGTTAAAAATACAGGTTATCAAATCTTTTCTCACTAACCAGTCCTTTTGGCCCTTCAACTTGAACCAACTGAATCCTTGTACGGGTGCCGTTCGTGTTCTCCATTGCACTTGGACAATCCATCTAAATCTACTTTCCCTCATCACATTTCCCTTGAATGTGTTTATTTCTACATTTGTCCTTCCTTGTCTTGCCACTCGTCTCTCTCAACATCCTCGTTTCAGCTACACATCCGAGGAACACGTTGTTCCTTGATTGCCCAACATCCTTTCCCACAAAGCATGGGTGGTTTTATAGCTAATCTATAAAATATTCCCTTCAATTTGATTGGTATGTGGTGATCACATAAAACTCTAGAGCCTCATCTCCACTTCATCCACCCAACTTTGATTCTACGAGCACTGAGCAACACCTTCTCAATCTCTTTGCTCTTCTGAACTATTTATCCATGACATCGAAAATGGTTAGTGTAAATATTTTAAAATACAAATAGTATATATTAATTGTTTGATGCAGGACATGGAAATTAAATATGACATGTGAGATTCCAGGCTTTAGATCACACTAGTTTGGAAACAATTACACAAAATTCCACATCTCACACAAAAGTTCAAACACTCAATCATATGCGGGTCCAGGCCTACACATGCTAGGGCTGGATCAATCAAAATTATATACCAAATAAGAATCAAAGAAAGGTAAATTCATCCACACATGCACAGAAATAATTCCTCCAATCCAAGGGATTCATAAATTTCAATTTGGAGAACCCTAAGGTTGAAGAAAGGGCATAAAATTGGGGATTTGAGTAATTTAGGGTTGGGTTTAGGGATTTTGGGTGAAAGAGGAGTGAAAGAGGAGAGAAACGAACCAGAGAAGTACCGCACGTGTGGACAACAGCAATGGCCTAAACGCACGTGCGTATGATCGCGGCCGCATGTGTGTGGGGCCCACTATACTGAAAAAGGCCACCTTGGCCCTAGTCGGACAGGGATGGACTCCAAAATCCCCAAATCTCAGCTCAATCTGATGCACGGTTTGTGTGTGGTGCTTCGCCGAAGTTTCAGCCTTCCTACAGGGCTAGATTCTGGAAATCTGCTGTAGAGAGAAAAACGGCTGCAACTATTGATGGATTTGCAGATGGAATGCTTGTATGAGAAGAGAAATATGGATGGAAGAAGGTGGGGGCGAATCGGGATAGGCGTGGCTTCGCACCACGGTAGTCAGCCCTTCGAGGAAGGGAGGGTTTCGTACCCAATTGAATCTCCACAACTCAGAAATTTAGAGGAGCAGAAAAACGCAACAATTTTATTAATCTTCCTTCCATTCAAAAGATTACAAGGGGTGCCTATTTATAATAAAATCTTATACCCCAAAACTCGTGCCATGTGCGCAACCTATTATTTGGAGATGAAGTAATAAAAAATAACAACTAATCAAAGTAATCTAAACCATCCATGACACTCTTAATAACAATAATAAGCAAAACCTAAAATACGAGATTAATTAGACTAGTGGGTCACGATCATGAGAACCCATGATGGGCTTTACATGACTATCGGGTCCACTTCAATGAACTAAAACACAATCTTCTAATTAAGAGGCCCTCCTTGGACGTCGTCATTAATCTAGATCGACGGTGGGTCCCTCTTTGCGTACGTGCGTAAGAGGGGTGTGCGTGTGCGCATGATGTCCCCATCAACTCTCATGGGTTGCGAAGATTTCGCCACTGGCGAAACAAAACTCTTGAAACGCTCCAAGATGTTAGGATTAAGTCTCTGAAGCTCCTCCTCAGTGAGCCACGTACTGTCTGAAGCTGGGCATGGCTTCCATTTAACCAAGTACTTCTGAAAGCCGCCGTTCGACGTTGATACTATCTGATGGTACAGAATATCCTCTATTTCCTCTCTGGGTGTGGGGAGGTTAGGTATGGGAGGTAGAGGCTGTGAAGAGGCCATGGATCAAGGGACAGATTCGGAAAATCAGGATGGGTGAGCAAAGGGTCGGATAAAGTATCGGTGGTCTCCTGAAAAGCAACTAGATCCTCCACATTGAATGTGGAACTAATTCCCATGGAAAGTGGAAGATCTACCACATAGGCATTGGGACCGTTTCGTTTTATAATTTTGAAGGGTCCAGCGCTACGCATGTGTAATTTACGAACGACCCCCTGAGGATACCATTCGAGCCTAATACGGACCATCACAGAGTCCCCTACATTGAATTCTTTGAAATGTTTATGTTGGTTTGCAGAAAATTTGTAATGTTCATTACTAGTAGTGATATTTCGCCTGATTTCTTGATGTAATGAATGAATGTGATGCGCAAAGGACTGCAGACTCTGATGGCCTATGGGATAGTGATATAGGGACAAGATCAATACGTTTCCTAGGCTTATAACCAGTAACGACTTCAAAAGGACTTAAACCTGTGGACCTATTGACAGAACTATTGAACGCAAACTCGGCTATAGGTAGTATGGTGTCCCATGTCCTGATGTGCTCCTCCACTAAACATCTGAGCAAACTCCCTAGGCTCCTATTAACCAACTCAGTCTGACCATCGGTTCGAGGGTGGTAGGCATAAGAAAATTGGAGCCTAGTATTCATCATGTGCCATAGTGTCTTCCAAAAGTAACTCATGAATCGCACGTCACGGTCAGACACTATGGTTTTTAGTAACCCATGCAGTTTAACGACCTCACTAAAGAATAGCTTGGCAACATGAGATGCGTCTGAGGTCTTAAAACAAGGAATGAAGTGGGCCATTTTAGAAAAACAGTCCACGACAACAAATATGGAATCGTGTTTCCGAATATTCTTGGGGAGTCCAAGCACGAAATCCATACTGATGTCCTGCCAAGGGATGAATGGAATTGGCAAATGTGTGTATAATCCAGTATTGTGTTTATTTTGCTTTGCCAGTTGATAAGTACGACACTGCCTTATAATTCTGGCCACATCTCGCTTGAGGCTTGGCCAATGAAACCTATCCTCCACTAGGGCAATGGTCTTGTCTTGACCGAAATGACCTGCGACCCCTCCTGAATATAACTCCTAGACAAGAAATCGCGGAGGGAGGTGCGTGGTATGCACAAGCGGTTACTCCTAAACAAATACCCGTCTAAAATCAAGTACTCACCGCTAGAGGTGTACACGAGTCGAGCCGAGCCGGGCTTTGCCCAGTTCCCAGTTCGTGTTCGACTCAGATTGTTTGAGTCTCGGCTTATGCTCGGCTCGGCTCGGCCTTCGAGCTCGGAACAGCAGCTCGTGCTCGGCTCGGCCGAGTTCGAGCAGAGTTCGAGCCGAGTTTTCGAGTCGGTGCGGCCGTGCAAGGTGCTGCGGGTCGAGCGTATTTTGGGGTTCCAAATCACACGATTTTAACAACATTGCCCTAGACATATATTGGGGTTGCAGATTAGGTAATTTGTCCCCAAAACATTTTATAATCACTTTGAGGAATCTAAATGAAAGGAAGATGAAAGAGTATTGGATAGAGAGAGAGACCTCGGTTTGTGAATGGACATGGGATTTATGAGTGCCATTGAGTAGCTTCATCTCAGTCGTAAGAATTTGCAAGAATAGAAAGTCCCATGCATAAGATTTTTCCGGACTAGAAAAATTGTTGAAACACCCTAGATGTTGAAATACTCAACTATTTCTTCGTGATACTTTACGACACCCTGCACTGACCATGTAAAGACAAAATCCTGACTCTTTCCCATAGAGGTATTTTTCTTTCCCATAGAGCAGGGAGATTGGACGGCCATGCGTCGGTGTGGCCGTGCGGGTAAGGGAGGATGATGGAGAGAGTAGAGAGAGAGGGAGGAAGGTCAGCTTCGCTGGACTAAGAGAGGGAGGAAGAGAGGGTTAGGGTCTAGGGTTCGTGTGGGCGCCAGGCGGGATGTTTTTTGAAAACGGGTAGGGTAAGGTTTTTTTTTTTTTGAAGGGTGTCTATACCCTATACCGAGTCGAGCCGAGTTCAAGTAGTATTCGAGTCGAGTCAAGCTGGGGCAAGATCGAACTCGGCTTGAACTTGTTTCGAGCTCCAAAAATCAACTCGACTCGGTTCGAACTCAGCTTCGATCTGAGTCGAGCGAGCTACCAAGCTAACTCTTCTCATGTACACTTTACTCATTGCTAGCTCCTGACGAACTCTCTAACAACGACGCGTACACAATTCCAAAATCTGGACACTCAGAATAATCTTCTTTGATGCGCTTGAGGTCCGTGACTTGGACACTCATGAAATTGAGTAACGCGACTTGACGACTCAACGCGTCGGTAGGCTTATTCTCTACACCGGCCTTGTGCTTAAGCACAAAAGTATACTCTTGAAGGAATTGAACCCACTTGGAGTGCCTAGGGTTTAATTTCTTCTGAGAGCTCAGATATCTCAAGGCCTCGTGATCTGAGAATAAGACGAATTCTTGCGGCAATAGGTAATGATGCCAATGGCGCAATGATTACACTACCACATAGAACTCTTTGTTATAGGTGGAATATTTTTGCTTCGCTTCATTCAGTTTCTCACTAAAAAAGGCGACTGGGTGCCCTTCTTGACTAAGTACTCCTCCTATGTCGACTCCTGACGCGTCACATGCGACTTCAAAAGCTTTTGAAAAATTTGAAAGTTGCGTGACTGGAGCTTCGGTCATCTTAACCTTCATCTCCTTGAAGGCCTTCGAGGCTGCCTTTGTCCATTGAAAGTTTCCTTTTTATTTTATTTTATTTTTATGCAATCCGTGATGGAAGCCATAATGGAACTGAAACCTCGAATGAACCGCCTATAGAAGGTGGCTAGGCCGTGAAAGTTGCGCACCTCATAAATATTACGGGCTTCAGGCCAATTGATGATGGCCTTGACCTTCTCGGGATCCATCGATACGCTCTCAGTTAACACAATAAAACCTAAGAAGATAACACTACTAGACAAGAATGCACACTTCTTTAGGTTGGCGTACAATTTCTCGGCTCTAAGGATCCTACAAACTTGCCTCAAATGGTTGAGGTGTTGTTCCTTAGTCATGCTATAAATCAAGATATCATCGACGTATACGATCAGGAATTTCCGCATGAAGGGCCTCAACACTTGAGTCATCACACACATGAAGGTGCTTGGGGCGTTCGTTAACCCAAAAGGCATAACTAACCACTCGTATAGCCCATCCTTCATCTTGAAGGCCGTCTTCCATTCATCACTAAGGCGTACATGGATGTGGTGATAACCACTTTTGAGGTCAATTTTTGAGAAGATAGTAGCATTGACCATCATATCCAACATGTCATCAAGACGCGGTATGAGAAATCGATACTTGACTGTGATTTTGTTGATGGCCCTACTATCAACACATCCTCCATGTGTCATCGTTCTTAGGTGTAAGAAGGGCGGGCACAACACACGGGCTCATGCTTTCTCGAATGAAACCCTTCTCTAGGAGTTCGTCAATCTATCTCTTCAACTCAGCGTGCTCCTTTGGGTTCATTCTATGATGTGCGAGGTTTGGTAAAGTCGCCACAAGGATTAAATCAATGGCATGATGTATATCCCTCATAGGGGGAAGCTCATCCGGTAGATCATCAGGAAAGACATCACGAAACTCATACACTACCTAAATGGCCTCAGTCGGTAACATTACACTAGCCTTTGGTACACTCTCCCTAGCCACAAGAGCGTATACGATCGAGTCCGCCTCCGTTTCTTGCTTAAAGTCCTTGGCATTTAGAATATGGAGTGGTTTGGACTTAAGACTTCGACTTCTTCAATTATTTCGAGCAGCTCGTACTACTCTGTGTGGTGGATTCCTTTCCAGTCGCGTTCTTGGGTGGCAGTGGATTTAGCTTGACCTTTTTGCCCTCGAACCAGAATGTACACACATTCGAACGACCAAATATGGTAACATCCCTGTCATAGAGCCACGGTCTACCCAGAATGATATGGCCAACATCCATGGGAACAACATCACACCAAAGTGTGTCTTTATATGATCCAAATTGAATAGGAACATGACGATGGTGTGAGACTGGAATGGACGTTTCATCTACCCAGGAGATTCTATAGGGTTGAGGATGGGCTTCCAGCTTTAGGCCTTAACGGCTCACAGTGTTAGTCGATATCGCGTTGGCACAACTACCACTATCCATAATCATTTTACAGCTCTTTTCCTTACACTTTGCATAAGTATAGAAGATCTTGTTGCGGCGCCAATCATCAGTATTCTTGGCTTGAGCAAAGGCGCAACGCATAACTGCGAGGGTCGCAGACTTTTGCGCTCCCTGGTCCTCATCACTAGGGGTTTCTACTGACTCATATTCTTCTTCCTCACTGTCACTCTCTAGGGGCACTAATTCTACTTGCCCATCATTAAGGAATACCTTAGTGCCCTCTCTCATGCCGCACTGTGGGCAAAGTGACCAAACCTCTGACACTTAAAACACCTAGTTGCCCCACTCTCACGCGAGCTAGACCCAGCAATTTCTTTACCCTTATCATCCTTGGGCCTGGGCTGAAAACTTTTGGAAGGTTTGTTTTGGTACCCAGTGTTAGGTTTAGCCTCAAAGGGGTTGGTCTTAGCACTGGAATTTCGAAAGTCAAACCGCCTTCCTACAGATGCTTTGAGGTATTGCTCAACGTCTAATGCTACTTGATACAACTATTCAATAGTGTCTATGTCTTTGGCGAACAATTCTCTCCTAATGTCAGGACGGAGGCCCGTTTTAAAACGAGCAAGGGTGAGTACGGGGTCCTCATCAACCTCGCAACGGGTCAAGTACTCTTCGAACTTCTCAATATATTCAACAACACTCATGAAACCCTGTCGAAGAGACTGCCATTCCTCAATCAGCCGTAAGTGATAAGAGAAAGGGTGGTACTTTTCCTTTAGTGTTTCTTTCATTCTTCCCCAATGGACTATTGGGAGTTCTCTCGCTCTTTCTTTCTTTCTTTCACTCTACTGTTGTTCAAAACCTCTTTGCTTAGCCCACAAGCTTCATCTTGGCGAATCGAACTCGACGAGCATCCGACTTGTCATACCACTTAAAATAGTGGTTCATATCTGCCAGCCTATCTAAAAAGGCTTTAGGGTCCAAGTGGCCATCAAACGTAAGGGCGTCTACTCTAACTCTCTTGAGGAGTTGCGTATCTGGTTCATATTGGTCATGATTCCCTCGCGGTGTGGGTGCATAGGTGCGCGCCCATGACCAATTCCTTGGCCACCTTCATTCCTTGGTCTAACTTCTTGACCACCTACCTGAGATTGGACATCCTCCCCAATGGTGGGGTTTGCTCCGAGGGAGGTCTCTAGTTGGGTAACGTGTTCATTAAATTGGTCAAGGAGTTGGTCCATACGTTGTTCCAAGCGCTTATTCAAAGACTCAACCTGTTGGGCCAATTTGTTCATTGATTCTTGTAGTTGCTCCATGTTTAGTGTAGGGTGCAAACCAAAACCACAACCCGTACGTGTGGGCATACAACTACTACTTAACCTAAGGAACTTCTACTACGACTATATGCGTTTAAATGAGACTAAATGATCGTATGAGACTTTATATGGGGAAAACCACACAACGTCACTACAACTCAGTAATATAGCTATTAAAATAAAGGGATAACAGAAAATTCCAGCAATGTGAGTTGCTAACTTTCTGTTAACAGAAATTTCAGCAACTTATATCAGGATTTATGGATCTTTAAATAGCTATATGTGATGAGACTTGATGTATGATGGACATAAACAAACTAAACCCTAAGCATGTGATGTATTCCCCTATAAGAACCCTAAGCTCTGATACCAAATTTGATGCAAGACATGGAAATTAAATATGACATGCGAGCTTCCAGGCTTTAGATCACACTAGTTCAGAAACAATTACACAAAATTCCACATCCCACACAAAAGTTCAAACACTCAATCAAGGGGAGGTTTATGCGGGTCCAGGCCTACACATGCTAGGGTCGGACGAATCAAAATTATAGACCAAACAAGAATCAAAGGAGGGTAAATTCATCCACATATGCACAAAAATAATTCCCCCTAATCCAAGGGATTCAGAAATTTCAATTCGGGGAACCCTAAGGTTGAAGAAAGGGCTAGATTCTGGAAATCTGCTGTAGAGAGAAAAACGGCTACAACTATTGATGGATTTGCAGATGGAATGCTTGTAGGAGAAGTGAAATATGGATGGAAGAAGGTGGGGGCGAATCGGGATAGGTGTGGCTTCGCACCACGGTAGTCAGCCCTTCGAGGAAGGGAGGGTTTCGTACCCAATTGAATATCCACAACTCAGAAATTTAGAGGAGCAGAAAAACGCAGCAATTTTATTAATCTTCATTCTATTCAAAAGATTACAAGGGGTGCCTATTTATAATAAAACCATATACCCCAAAACTCTGCACAACCTATTACTTGGTGATGAAGTAATAAAAAATAACAAAAAGCAATCTAAACCGTCGATGACACTCTTAATAACAATAATAAACAAAACATAAAATACGAGATTAATTAGACTAGTGGGTCACGATTATGAGAACCTATGGTGGGCCTTACATGGCTATCGGGTCCACTCTAACGAACGAAAACGCAGTCCTCTAACTAGGAGGCCCTCCTTGGACATCGTCATCGATCCAGATCGATGGTGGGGCCCTCCTTCTTGCGTACGTGCATAAGGGTGTGTGATGTCCCCATCATTGTTAGTATAGATGTATGTTAGAAATCTAGAAAATAAACAATAAGCATGAAAATCAATTATTTGTCTAAGTATCCAAAATTAAAGATTATAAAGTAAAACATAACAAGTTTTTCCTGAGTCATTTCTAGGAATGTTAGAACATACAAACACATAAACATGTTGAAACAGGACAATTTCAAATCATAGTTCTAAATCTCGGTAACTTGACTTGAAAATTGACCAAGTCGACTTAACTCGATAGGGTTTCAAGCCGAGTCGCTAATTTGAAACTCGGTTGTAAGCTCGACTCCACTTCGACTTGGTGTGACTCATTAGGTTAACTTGTTGATTCGGTCAGCTGGCCTAACTCAATATGACTCAAAGAAAGTCACTCGCTTGAGGGATTTATTTATTTATTTATTTATTATTATTATTTTTGTGTTTTGAAAAGGTAAGGAGGTTCCAAACCCAATACCTGTTGTAGATGAAGCAATGTCTCTAATCAAGAAGCCAAGCACCTTGGGTTTTCATCTCCTTCCATTATTTTTGTATTTTTCATACCTATTTAAAATATTAATTTAATTATTAAATATCGAGTCAAGTAAAGACTAGTCCAATTCTTCAAGTCAACCTCCCCCGGGTGGACAAGTTGAGCTTTTGAGTTTTTAAACTATGCTTCATACCTATTTAAAATATTAATTTAATTATTAAATATCGAGTCAAGTAAAGACAAGTCCAATTCTTCAAGTCAACCTCCCCCAGCTAGACAAGTTGAGCTTTTGAGTTTTAAACTATGCTTCAAAGTGTTGTGTTCTTGTTAGATAGCCTAGAGTAGGGTCGAAAGTCAGGCGGGTTGGGTCGGGTTGGTGCTCAACCCTAGCCCAACCCAAGGTTCTTGTACCTCGACCCTAACTTAACCCAACCCAACCTCGGGCTTGGAATTCTCAACCCAAGCCCAACCCAAGCGGGCTCAGTGGGGTTGGTCGAGTTGATCGGGTGGATACATGATAACATTTTCATTATTACATGAGTCTATTGTATTTCAATACACGTCTTATTTCTTGTATCTATAGTTTTATTAATTTTATAAGTAGTTATTTATAGTACAAGACTTTATTTTTTTCTAAACAAACAAGCTAAAATATAAGACAACTATTTCCTTAAAAGTTATGCTGTGTAGCATGCAATCTATTTGGGAGAGAAAAATCTGGCATATCTTATTAGCTTAAGTTATCGGAAATGATGTGGACCAATGAGACCCAACGACACTGGAATTTGCTATGCCTTCTTCAACACAAACGATCCACACTCAATTATAATTTATTAGTAATTTATATATTGATCGGGTTTGGGTTGGGTCGGGCAACCCAAGACCTCAACCCGAGCCCGACCCAAGTTTTATCGGGTTGGTGTTTGTATAGCCCAAGCGTGAGATCGAACTCGATACATCCTGCCCGAGCCCAACCCAATGTCAGGTTGGTCATGGGTCAGTTGGGTTGAACCGCCCAACTTTCAGCCCTAGCTTAGAGTTGTGCCTAGATATGCCTCCACAAGTTTACATAAGGGCTTGATTGGGTGACACCCAAAAATCATTTTAATGAATCTTTGGCAGGTAGGTGATTGGTGGTGTCAGTATTGGTCACGATTTCTACCAATGGTTTAGGTTGCTTCCACGACTGTGGCCACTTGTTTATCTGACGGGGCTGATTTGTGAGATATGGTCCTTTCAAGTGATGGTGCTTCATGTGGACGGTTTGGATTCCACACACATGTGACCAAGGTGTCCCGTATCCGTTACGATATAGTCGTATGGGCCGATACGTAACGGTAACGGCTGACACCGTTACACGATACGAGGTCGAAACGGATACCCCCCCGATTTTGTGACCGTAACGGCCGTTACAGGCCATAACGGCCATTACGTCCTCCTAACGACTGTTACGGGCTAAAGAAAATAAGGTAAAAAAAATAGGGAAAAAAAATCATACCTTTTTTTTTTCTTCTTCTTCTTCTTCTTCTCGGCCTGCGGCTGCGGCTGCGGGCCTCCTCCTCCTCCTCCTCCTCCTCTCTCTCTCTTTTCGGTTTCCCTATCTCTCCCTTCTTTTTCATTTCGCATCGGAAAAAGAAAATCGGAAGGGGATTTGGCTGGTGTACCACACACCAGCTATATAGCTGCTGTAGATACGTGTCATGCTAAGACGAACGCTGACACTCCTCGAGCTCCGAGTTGTACGAACGGCTCAAAGGAGATCAAAGTTACATGGGCTCCACAGTGATGTATTTATTATATCTACACCGTTAATCTATTTCTAGATATCATTTTAGAGCATTATCCAAAAAATGAATCATATCCTAAGATCGTCTAGACCACAACAAAAATAGCAGCAGAGATAGTAATTTTCACCGTTAAACAATTCGTAGCCCCACCATAACGTTTATTTTCCATCCAATTTGTTAATAAGGTCAAAAAGACTTGAATGAAGAGGAAAAATAAATTTCATGTTGATCCAAAACTTCTATGATCCCAAAAAAGGTTTCAATGGTAGACGTTCAATCCCCCACTACTTTTTGCAGTGTGGTCCACTTGATAATTAAATCTGTATTATTTTTCATGTCAAGCCTTAAGACGAGCTCGTCAAATGAATGAACGGTTTAGATATAACACATACCTCATGATCAGACCCACAGGACTTGCTGACGTCAAATAAATGGACTGCGTACGAGTTACGCAGCACGTCCCAAAAGTTAATAAAATGTACACGTGCCACGTGGGCCCCACCATGATGTATGTATTTTATCCATGCCGTCCATCCATTTTGCCACATCATTTTAGGTTATGATTCAAAAAATTAGTAAGATCCAAATCTCAGGTGGACCACAGCATAGGAAACAGTGGTTATGGAATGCTCACCATTAAAAATTTCTTAGCGTCCACGTAAATGTTTATTTTCCATCTAACCTATTAATAGGGTCACACTGACGTGGATGAAGGGAAAACACACATGTCAGCTTGATCTAAAACTTTTGTAGCCCCGATAAATTTTTAATGGTGGTCGTTTAATTATTGTTGTTTCTTATTGTGCGGTCCACTTGAGCTTTGGATTTGCCTCATTTTTGGGCTCATGCCCTAAATTATTTGGCAAAATGGATGGATGGTGTGGATATAACACATTCATCACGAGTGGGGTCCCAAAAACTTTGACACTCGTGTGCTACACTTCACAATCCGAGTCTACCTAATTCGGACCCTTAAAAAATTGTACATGAGACATGTATTAACTTAAAATTTACAATTAAATTATGGACTGTAATTGCTAACTCAAAATGCCAAAATCAAATTGTTTGAATAGTTTTAACTGTTAATTTGTGGATGCTTATTTTTTAAAATAGGGCCTTTTGATTGTATTTTTTTTTATGATTCACTATCCAATAAATGTCCACCAATTCACAAGTGGGATAATGCAAATAAATTACATGAATTTGAGGCTGATTTGGGGCATGGATTGGTCCTCCAAGTCAGCCCCAAATTGGCAACGCGATCTACGTGAATTTAATTTCATTTTTTAAAAGAACTATTGAGAGAAATGATATCAAATTGTTAAGTATATAAATTAGATATTTAGAAAATTAAATATATGTTTTGTAGTCAAATTCAGGTTATCTGATTCATAAATTCATCAGACAGTCCGATACAACTTCTCACTAAAGAGTGGACTGTTACACCACCATAAACATGTTTCAATTTATAAATGAATGCATATTTGGAATGCTTAGAATATTTCAGATTTAATCCATATTTTTTCATATTTTTTTGGCCAAAAAAAAAATTTTGCGCCATTACGGGCCGTTACGCCCCCGTATCCGTATCAGTTTGGGAAGTCACCGTTACGCCAACCGATACCGATACGGGACACCTTGCATGTGACACATTCGCACATGTGAGGGAGGTGGTAGTCACCACTGCCCACAAATGTTTTTTTTTTTTTTTTGCCCAAAGCATGTCAGCAATGCTGGTGCAAATGAAACCAGTTCATTTTCAAGGGTCACCAAATCATGCCCTAAGGGCCTTTTTGATTTTCCAAATCCTATGTAAATGCCCTGTGAATAAGTAATTATTACTTTTCCACCCTGTTTGAAAATGCTTGTATTTTTGTTTCAAAAACTGGTCCAAAAGGACTGGTTTAAATTTGTGGGCCCCACCGCAATATATATGATGTATCTGTGCCATCCATCCATTTTAGCGTAACATTTTGAGGCTTGGGCCAAAAAATGAGGCAGATCCAACACTCAAGTAGCCCACACCAAAGGAAACAGTGGCCCCAAGAAGTTTTTAAAGGTAGGTGTTCGATTCCCTAAATCCTGTGGTGTGGTCCACTTGAGCTTTGGATCTGCCTCATCTTTTGGGTCATGCCCTAAATTCAGCTGGGATAATGGATGGACGGTGTGGATAAGCCACATATATCACAGTGGGGCCCGCATATATTTGACAGTGTCCTCAGTTTTAGCGCTAAAAAAGTAAGCATCAAATCAAGCATTGGTAACAATGCCGTAATTACTGAAGGAAATAATTATTATGCATTTGCAATGTATTTACTGAGGGTTTGGAAAATCAAACACACAGTAAGCGTTTCTTGTTATGCATGCTGTCTGTCCCAGGTACAGTTTGTAGTATCAGTTGTTGACATTTGTTTAGGTTGGAGCATTGTTTGTTATCCTAATTGTAATGGCCTTGACTGAAGTTCATCAAATTCTGCACAGTCCATTTAACTCTGGTAGCAGTTGGATTTTGAATTTTGATTAATGTATTCACATTGGTTTCATGTTGCAGGTCTTCATGTTCAGCAGCACAGGAGATAACCACAGAACAGCTTGAGGATCTGCTCCCTCCTACTGGTATGGTTGGCTTCAGTGGACCTTGTCTTTTGTTTATGCCATTGAGCAACCTGTGTGAATGCGCACGCGCAGGCGTGTGTGATACTCAGGGAAGTCAAGGGCTTGCTCTTGAGCTTGATCATGTGTTTGTTTCATGGACCAGTCTCCAAGAATTTTTGGTGGCAGTTGGCTAGGCAAGGGGACGAAGAGGAGGTTTTCTGGTTTTAGAAATGAAAAAAAAAAAACACCCATAATATCCATTGAGACTCAATGTGTGACTGAAAAGGAAATTCATGGCACACTGGACAACATATCACACCATGAGATCCTGGCCAGTCATTAGGAATGGACCATGTGTGAACTTGCCCTTGCCCAAAAATCAAAGAGTCCACTCATCAGGTGACGTATGTGAGAAAAAAATGGACTGTTAGAAAGAAGAGAATTATATTCAAGAACATGCATGTGTGGCCCACCTTTTTAGTGACCTGGATCCTGCTCATGTATGCCACATTGGCACATGCTGTGAATCACCTTTTCAATCTCTCCTTGTGCAAAATTGCCTCAGCTTATCTTACATCTAAAACAGGGGAAATAGGCCCTTGAAAGGATGAGGACTATAAGAGTGGAGGCATAAATGGGCTGGCTGCTCTGGGCTTGGGCCGATTCTTGTGTAAAGGGCTAACCTGAATTCCAGGCCCAACTAATACATTTGATACTGTTGGGAATGGGGTATGTGAGTCATGAAATCATTTAGAGGGCTGCTGTTTGGCGTACTTTTGTCTTGTTTTTAGGGGAGCAAACTCCTTCGTTGATGTTCTTGCAAAAGTATTTTAGCCAGGTCTTGTAATTGGAGACAGTTATCTTAATGGGTATCTGACTTTCTTTATTCCCTTCTCTCTGAATTAAAACTCTTTTGTTGCAGATAGAAAAAGGAGTATATGAGTAGTTTCCTTGACTCTGGAACACCTGGGCTTGGCCTTGCTAGTTGATCGGGCTTGGTTCAGGTCCTTTCTCGTGGGATGGTCCTAGACAAGCCCTAGCTCAGTCTGTCCTGATTCAGTTGAACTCATATGTGAGAGTGTATCACAAATGATATATTCAGTGCATTTAAAATGGTATCTCAGTCATATAGGGTAATGCGGTCACATTTTCATCAACATTCAACACATTTTCCTTCGTTTCTGATAATTTACGGAATTCTTAATTAAAAAGAAAAAAAAAGAAAAAAAAAAAAAGGAACATCTGAAGGATTCTAGGAATGTTCCGCAATACATAGAAGCCCATTTTCCCACACCTTTTACTAAATTGCCGGGTGTCTCATTTGCTCCTTGACCATTCAGAGTGGTTTGCCAGTCACGATCTCCAAGCATATATGTTGTGGTGCATGTCACAATACATAGAGCCTATTTTCCCACACCTGTTTCAAAAACCGCCTGGTACCCATTTCAATCTTGGTTTCCCACATCTGTTTCCTGTGTATTTGCTGAACAGGAACAGTCCCGCTGTGGTCCTCTTCCTCCACCATGGTCTATTTCTGATTATGCTAGCCTCTTATGCACGTTATGGAGAGGGGTTCCAGTTCTGATATATACCTGAAAATATATCATTTCAATAGAATAACAATCCCAAAACTAACGAGTATAATATTCTTAGGTTTTATTAACTGTGAATTTTCTTTTGTTTGAATGCTCCCACAATGCATGACAGAGTTATGCCTGTCATAATTCCATCATCACAAATGTTCTTTTGGTTGATGACACATCATCCTGTCAGAAGCTGTTATAGGGACTTTCGTATTAGATTCAATCTTGTCATTACCGAGCTATGTTGGGACCATAATTCTAAAGTGCAATGTGAAATATAAACAATGTTTGTTAATAATAAAACAAACACAGCACCACAGAATTCAAAATGCTTGAAATTTCTTGAATTTAGAACATTTCCTTGGTCTGCATTACCTTTGGGGTGTGCTTGGATGCAGCGTTGAATTGAAGTGCAATTATGATCCCAATAAAGTGGAAATAACTAAATTGTAGTTCCATAGCAATCTACATATTGGTTTAGACTCCAAATTGGAAGATGTTATTTTCAAGTTGGAACTTTGAAGGAATGTAATCGCATTTTGAGGGGCACCTCGTCCTTACAAATGCATAGATCAGTGTTCACAAATCAATTCAATTGTGCATCCAAATGCAGCCTTAGTGTAGTAGAGAGAATTTGGTTTTAAAAATTGTATTCTTCACAATGCTTAAACTTTGCATTTGTTTTCCTTGTGCACGTGCATGTGACAGGTCGTTCGAAGAGAAGCAAGACCAAGGAGGAAACTGATGCCGTTGAAGCAGCAGAGGGCCTTGACACGCTTGCCAACCTTGCTATTCTTGGTGAGGGTGAGGCTCTCCCTCCTTCAGCCCAACCCACCACAAAGCACCCTCGCCATCGTCCTGGTTGTACATGCATTGTCTGCATCCAGCCCCCAAGCGGCAAGGGCCCCAAGCACAAGCAAACATGCACTTGCAACGTCTGCCTGACAGTCAAGCGTCGCTTCCGCACTCTCATGCTGCGGCGCGAGAAACGCCAGTCGGAAAAGGAAGCTGAGAGGAAGAAGCAGCAGTTTCAGTCAACTGAAAAACCAGAGCAAGAGGATGAGCTGGCAGGAAACAAAAGCAATGGCAGTCCAAGCCAGAAAACTGCTGCAAATGGAGACGACGAGGATCCCAATAGATGGAAGTCATCTTGTTCTCCTTTCAAAGGACGGATCGATCTGAACATCCAGCCTGAGCGTGAGGAAGAGCCATCACCAGTGTCAGATTCCGGAGGCATGATGCAGTTGCTCCGAGATGCCACCGAGCAGTGTCTCAAGCAGCAGAGGTTGGGGACTCCTGTTGGGAATGGGGAGCCAGTCATCAATCAGGTAGAGCCAAGCAGTGGCACTGGAGGAGAAAGGCCCAGCGTTGGGCCCCACAACAGTGGCCATCCTGATGCTGACAAGGACCGTCCAGTCTCTATATCAATGACTGTGTCAGCCTCAACGTCAGCAACAGGCTAGAGGAACTCCAATGTACATGCCATGTCAGCTCGTCGGCCAAGCAAGGACGGGCCTCTTGTGTACAGCTCACATCAGCAGCATCCATTCAGCTTCATCTGCCAGCACGGCAAGCGGCCTTCCCTTGTTTATGTACATCAAAGAGGCATGACTGGATTAGGGTCGGAGACTGGGGGAATGACACTAAATAGCTGGTGGAACTGGAATATGGTGGAGCCCTCTCTCCACAGTGCATGTTGCAGGCTGAAAAATCAATGGGGGGTGCCATTTAGTTGCCTGTAGTATGACAGACGGTTCAGAAGGCAGATCAATCAGATGAGCATGGCCATTGAATCAGCAGGGCCTTCAAAGCAACAGTGGAATACAAATGGCCACCTTCTAGATTCACAGTGGAAAGTTGCGTGATCATCCAGTAAGCTTGGATTTTGAATTCTCAGACAGCCATGGTAACAGTCCCCCAGATGGATGGTCCTGATTGATACATTCCTCTGCCATGTTTACGGTGTGCAGAGGGCTGTGCTATACATCTCTTATATTCCTGTTCCACCACCTCTGCCTCATCCATCTCCCAGCGGTCAAGCCCTCAACCTGATTTTCTTTCTCAGCCAGGGTCTCACTGTAGGATAGAAGGCAGGGATTGAAGCTATAATTTTTGGATGCTGATCTTGCTGCCTTACTAGTTCTTGAAGCAGCTGAGGATGTATTATTTTACTTGCATTGTTTTCATCAGTAAAAGAAGTTGAAAGATGTTCCATTCGTGTGCATCCACATTGGTATATGCAGATTATGGTTCTGATGGCTCGAAAAAGAAGAAATGCAAGAGTGGCAGTGGAAATTGAATTGAAATCGGGCGGGAAGACAAGGGCATGAGCATGGCGTCCGCTATGATTTGGTGGTTTGTGGGGCCCATTTCCTACTTGAGGTGGGGCATGTTTTGGCTGGTGACCCTAACACTAGCCGGTGTCAAAGCTTTGTAGGCCCTACCATGATGTATGTGTTTTATCCACACCATCCATCCATTTTTTCAGCTCATTTTAGGGCCACACCACAGAAAACAGTGTGGATAATGACATCCACCGTTGAAACATTCCTAGGGCCCACACTATGTTCATTTGTCATCCAACCTTTTCACAAGGTCACACCAATCTGGATGAAAGGGAAAACACAAATATCAGCTTGATCCAAACCTTCCATGACCCCCAAGAAGTTTTCATTGGTAAGTGTTCAGTCCCACTGTTTCATGTGGTGTGATCCACTTGAGCTTTGGATTAGCCTCATTTTTTTATATTTTTTTTTTGGGCTCATGCCCTAAAATGAGATGGCAAATTGGATGGTCCGCTTGAATAAAACGCATACATCATGGTGGGGCCCGTAGAGCTATGACACCAGCTAGCTGGCTAGTGTTTCGGGTCAGCAGCCAGCCAAACCGCGCCCCTTGCTGAGGTGTGGGCATATTTTGTGGGTCCCATGCCTTGGCAACAGGAGATGTTCCTGCCAATCATATCCGTGACACTGATACCATGTAATGTGAGTCTTAGAAATGTTTGTGTTGGGATTAGTGTTTCGTAATGCTGGGGAGATGATGCAGTGTAGCTGGAAGAAACGGATTATGGTAGGGCCATTCTTCTCCGTACACGTGGAAGGGTGATGTCCAAATTCGACCGTCTATAACAGGGCCCTAACGGTTTATATTTCAAAAGTCAAACCGATGCATCTCATCTGTGGCCATTAAAGTGATAGTGTAAAACAAATACAGTGAATGGTCAAATATGCAGTGGGATGAATAGTATCGAAAGTAACGGATACGATCGTCTCTTGGGTTTTATTCTTACATTGAAAGCCATACATCTTGGTGCCAGTATATAGGCGGACCGGATCCATGCTTCACTCTCTCACGTGTACCGTGGAACCCAGTCCCGTATCATCTCCCGTTTCTGAAGCAGCTGAACAGAGAAACTCGTAAATCTGAACAGTCCGCTCTTAACGGTGAGTCCACCTTCCCTAACGATTTATGGACCCCATTGACCCCTGCATCAGATCGTGGTTACGCTGATAATCAATTGGTTTTGATAGGATGGGCCCTGTCCCATGAGGAGCCTGCTTCAAATGTTATGGCACGTGTTAGAGATCCAGACCATCGATTAGGCAGTGTGGCCCTGGAACATCCTATGTGCCAAAAATCAGTGTGTTTTTACTCATCTAGAGATCCAGACCATCAATTAGGCGTCGTGGCCCTGGAACCCCTACCTGATGAATGATGAATGGTCCAGATCTGTGACACGTGTGCTGTGCAACGGTTAATTGTCTGTGTTTTCTCTGACCATCCATCTTCGTACTCAAATCTATTTGTTAGGCTTGTCCAAACCATTCTGTTTCTGTATGTATTCACATCCATCATGTGGCCTACCTGATGATCCGCTCCGTTCTCGCACGTGCAAGAGTATAGATGGGAGCTTGCGAGTCACGTGTGCTAGGAAAATGAACATGAGAAGAACTTTGATACTCGGGCAGACGGATGATACACGGGCACTCAGAAATTGTACACGTGGCATATGTTTAACTCAAAAGTAAACGTTCCAAATATTTGGCACACATTCGATGTTGTTCGAAAACAATAAATTGTACTGAAATGATGCCTTAAGTGGTCGGATTAGGTGATATGTAATGGACGGTCAGCACAAAATAAATAATCCACATTTCAATTCAAGAAACAGTTTCATAATTCCGAAATTAAAATTATTCAGAGGCCGGTTCCACGCTTGTAGTATAGCTGATTCTACGATATTATGTGTGGGGCCCACAGTGATGTGTGTATAACATCCACTCCGTCCATCAGTTGCACCCTTTCAAGTTCATCCAGGGCCTTAAAATAAGGCCGAACCAGAACTCATCTGGCCCACCATGTGAAATCATGCGTAAAACCTTTAAATTCACGTGGACGTGTCGACCAGTGTTATGGAATGGCCATATTTTTTGGTCGTCCAAGTCATTCTGGTGGGATACATCTGATGATGAATGGATTGGATGACATATGCAAAATAAGGTGGGCCCACACACGATCTGGAAATTTTTAATTGCAGACCTCCCCATCATAACCGTTCCCTGTGTTGTAATCTACCGTCTTTTGGATTGACCTGACTTTCGGGATACGGGGTGAGCTTCAAAATGGCCGGACTAGATATGGGCCATACCTCACAGTGGGCCCTACACAGTGCTAGTAGAATAAGCTACTCTACAAGCACGTGTAGAGGAACCGGCCTCATCTACTCTTGGATATTTCAATTTGAGTCATGCGCATACACGTGCACAAGTAGAAGAGCCTGCGTATGATCCGTCGCCTGAGTATCAAACCCTCCTTGTTTCTGTGTAGTGCCACGTAGCTAGTCTTCCTTGCTACCACGTAGCCAGTTTCTGTGCAGTCCGTCGCCGGCGAAAGTGCGGAGATCCTCTCAGCTGACTTTTACGGAGTTGTCTCTTACTATAGCTTCCATCCAATCGTCCAACTAACATCCCTTTCCCATGTCCATTTCCGATATCACCCCAATGTATGAAGTGAAATGACTAAAATGCCACGGATTCCGTGGATTAAGTAGCACGGTACACCTGGTACACAGATCAAAGGAGGAATGATAACAAACGTTTGATTTGTGTTGTGCCCACCGTGATGTATGAGTGGAATCCAAACCGTCTATTGGGATGCGTTAAGCATAGATCCAACAATCCATTTGGGGAATGGAAGATCCACCATAGAGACCTCGAGATGTAGTGCGGGTCCACCTGTTGGGTATATGCCATCAACCCAGTCACCAGGTATGTCCCACCTGAGTTTTGGATCTAGTGTACGGCGTGGATTATACATACACATCGTGGGTGGGCCCCACATGGATCGAATGTATGGGATCATTCAAGATCATAGACCGTTCACCAGGTGGCTCTAGAATGGACGGTCCACAGATGAAAACTCACGCCGATCCTGAGCTTTGAATCAGCAAGGTACAAATGACAACTAAAAGACGAAATAGTAAAAATTAAACGGTCATTTTCAACCGTCGGAGGAGCATTGGTGATCCAATGTGGGACCCACCCCAATGACGGTCCAGATGTCGCATCGTAGAGAACTACACTGGACAAGACAAACCAACGTAGGCAATGGCCTTTTCGTAATTCCGCTCACCCCTCCCAGCCCTTGCGCCGGCGAACAAACGGTTCTATTTTGCCGCCGAGTTTCTGCGTCAACGCTCCCATGTTAATAGAGAATGATTGACAAAATGGTGGTGACTCTTCAACCGTGGACAAGGTATAGTTTTTTAGCAATCTAGACCGTCCACACCAATGTATCATCTGTGGATGAAGCATAAACCATAAAATTTACTGATAAAATAATAATCATCTGATTTTTTCATTCAAATTTGGACCGCTTATTATTTTATAACCATCCATTTGATAGATATCAATTGAATGGTTAGAATTAGTTGATCAGTGTAAATTTAGATATATCAAATATTCGACCTTCAATTTAGATGGTCATGATTTCTGAAAATGAGTGCCAAATGTTAGGAGGATGAGTCACCACCATTTAAAATATCTTAGTGGTGCATCCATCTGTTGCTAATGATTCATCTCAACCCCCACGCACTTTCAAAACCTCTCCCAGTATCTCTCCATCTCCATTTGAACTCTCTCTCTCTCTCTCTCTCTCTCTCTCTCTCTCTATCTAATCCCAACCTCTGTTTTTATCTTTCTGAAAGCTCTCCATTTGGACTCTCTCTTTCTCTCTCTCTCATTCAAATCCCATCCTCTGTTTTCCTTTCTTCTCTCAAGAAACAATGAAAAATGAAGCTCAAGATCCACCGTTCAAACCTCTCCGATCGAAATCACGCGACGTCAGCTCCCGATTCCTCTCCCCAACTTCCCCATCGTCCACCGAGAGCGGAATCTCTTCTCCGATCCATGCCCTCTCTCCGATCCGCCGGAAAGCCAGTGGGATCCCCTCTGATTCCCGTCGTCATCGCAGCGTCGAAGAGGCAGGCCTAGTCAGAGGCCTATGGCCATCCTCGACTTCATCTAAGAAATCGAACACTCTCGCCGATCATCTCGGAAATGATAGATTGATTGATTTCATCGAACGGAAGAATGGCGACCGATCCTCATCGAAGACACTTCAGTTCTTTGGCAGGCAAAAGAGCTGCTCTGAATTCAACCGGTTCGAGAATGAAAAGGAGGGATCGAAGGAGAACCGCCCGGCCGGCGGGTCGATGAGATACACCGGAAAATTCAAATTCCCGGGAAAGAAATCCACTTCTTCCGCCTCTTTCACTCCCGGGAGGATCTCCGTCGTTGAGAATGCCCTTGAACGCCGCAGGAAATCCGACTCGTTTGCTGATTTCCCAAGCTCAGAATCTGATATCTCTGCAACAACAGACATCAGCTCTGCGTCGATGGGAAGAACACGAAAAGCGGGCATTGAAGTCCCGTCGAGATTCTTGCAAGATCCATCTATAACTCGGACGCCGCGCAGGGGACCTGATTCGAGCAATCCAACGGTGGAGAATTCACCGAATCTGAGCTACTGGATGTCGAAGAATGCCATAAAAAGGTCGAATTCTCTTACAGCGTATTCGTCTGCAACCACGCAGTGGGCCCTGTCTCCGGGCCGGACAGCATCACCACCAATGTCGGCGGAGATGGGAAAGCCAACGCCGTCGTTTTCGAGCCTCCGTCCGCCGACCTCGCCTTCAAAATCGAAGGGCGTGGGGAATTTGATTAGTCTGGGATTGGAGTTGTTCAAGGGAAAGAAATCTTCTTCTTCTTCTTCTTCTTCTTCTCCATCGTCGTTGTCGTCAGCTGTGGCGGGTTTCGAGGCCGTTGAGAGCGTTCATCAGCTGCGGATGCTTCATAATCGACTGCTTCAATGGAAGTTTGCGAATGCAAGAGCTGATGCTGTGAATCAGAGCAGGGCAGCCCAATCAGAGGTAATATAGATGATGATCAAAGCCGTCCATATTGTGGGCCCCACCATTATCATCCACTGAACATGTATTAACAATCTGGGGAGGATTTGTATGGTCCTGATGCATCTGTCTGTACAAATGGGACTCATGGTTCCGCGATCCATTGAAGGATTGTACATCACCAATAGTTCAGGCGAGGAGAAGAATACAGGAATGATCTACCTCAAAAGACCTGAGATTGGATGACGAGGATCTTCGGATCGGGAAGAGTTTTAGATACTATAAGATCACTGGTCTGGATCAACAAACCATGACCCACTTGCACGGGATAGTTTTATTAAGAAAGTGTTCACATCCTATACATTTGGAACCTACAATCCCTCTGAATCAGATGGTTTAACCATGCGGTCAATGAAGCTTGAGCAATTACCATTTTTAGGGACCATGTAATCGTTTATGATTTGGACGGTCTGGTCGGTGTGATTTTTAGTCCATGGCCCACCTAAGGTTTGG
The DNA here is from genome assembly GCF_029962835.1 of Magnolia sinica. Lineage (NCBI taxonomy): Eukaryota > Viridiplantae > Streptophyta > Magnoliopsida > Magnoliales > Magnoliaceae > Magnolia > Magnolia sinica. The sequence goes on along the minus strand of NC_080573.1, from coordinate 2,004,765 downwards.
TCCATTTAACGTGTGGATCTAATCCATTTTTGCCATGTCTGTAGTTTTCCAAGGGGAGAATGGTAACTAGGCATGGTAATGGGTTTTAACTAATTCATTGCAATTAAATGGGCTGGGTCAGTTGGGCCTGGGCTCAAAGAACTTATGGGGGTTCGGGTCAGGCAATAGGGTAATGGGTGATGGGTTGGGTTTGGGCCAGGCCAGAGTTCTTAGCCTGTTTTATAAGTACGGAATTCAATGCATACCGTTGCAAATGTCTCAGGGGTCACAAAATTTTTGGATCAAGCTAATATTTATGTTTTCCCTTCATTCAGGTCCGTTTGATCTTATGAATAGGTTGGATGGTAAATAAACATCACGGTGTGCCCTAAGAAGGTTTCAACAGTGGGTGTCATTGTCACCACGGCTTCCTGTGGTGTGGTCCACTTGAGCCTTAGATCTACCTCCATTTTCGGCTCAAGCCTTAAAATGACCTGTTATAATGGATGGACAGTGCGGATAAAACACATACATCATGGTGGGCACCACAGAGCCCCTGACAGGACCGTCCATCTCTAGCTAGGTCCTGGTGGGTGTAGGGCCATGCCCAAAAATCAAAGAGAGTAGTAGACCGTTGTAGCCATCTCATAAGTGATCTGCAAAAGGAACGGTTAAAGCATTGGTCCGCACCAAGCCACTAAAATTTTCCAGAACCGGATGGTCAGAGTCATCCGATCACTGCGATTTTTGGTCCATAGCTCCTCCACACTGTACCCCACCAGATCAACAGTCCCGATCACCACATGCTTCACACGTGTGGCACAGAAAACATTTTAATCTTGCTCCTCCAAACAAATGAAAACATATGGTTTGTTGATTTTGCAGAGTAGCTTGGTGAATGCATGGAGCACTCTTTCTCAACTGCAGTCTTCTGTGGTGCAAAAGCGCATACAACTTGAGAAAGAGAAGCTAGAGCTGAAGCTGAACAGAGTACTCAAGTCACAGGTCAGCATCTGGGACATCAAAACCATAGCGTAAAGGGTTTAATTACATTAATTAGCTGCTCATCCATGTACTAGTGATTAGTACAAACCATAGTTCAAAAACCCGAATTCAACTTGACTCGACATCTAATGATTGCAAATTGTAAATATTGTGACTTGGGTTTTTTTTTTTTGGGTGCAGATTAAGTCATTGGAAGCTTGGGCAGATATGGAAAGGCAGCATATCTCAGCAGTTTCAACTACTAAGGATTGCATACATTCAGTTGTCTGCAGAGTCCCTCTAATTGAGGGTGCGAAGGTATGGCAGGAATGCTTCAAATGAAAATTGAGAAAAGCTATGGTGATTTGAGATGGGAGATTTTTAAGAGGTGGTGAAGTGGGTCATTGGAGCTCATCAAATCTAGACCGTAAGTCACGGTTTTTGAATCATCATGTAGACGTGTGGTTCGCCTGATGAGTGTTACTGGGCTGATTTTTTTGGCCCAAGTCATGTCCATTGCAGTCTTGCATATGTATGCCATGTTCAAATGTTGACCACAGATCTCCTCTTCACCCTCTCCTCATTCAAATCACGCATAGCACTTCTCAAGCAACAAAGAAAATAAAAATGAAAATCAGTATTACGCCATGCATTAGTTGACATCAAAGAGCTTGCAGGCCGATTCTCAGCCAACTTCCATGGAACTTCGCCATGCAGCAGATCTCACAGCATCCATCAATACAATGATCAGTGATTTCACTCCCATGGTAGGCTTTCTAGATCTCTTTTCGCTTCATGGGGTGTCATGCTCATGTTTACTTCAGTTTTTTCGACAGAAGTTGAAAAACGGTACTATAGTTAGAAGTACTAGAATGAATTCCAAGCAGATCTGGACTTGTGTCCTTGTTCTGACTTCATTTCGAGGTTTTAAACCTTGGTTTTGCCTGGTTCTTTCATCTTTGACGGCACATATGAACCACTTTGTCATAACCACAAGTGAGAAAAGAAAGGGAAACCCACATATTGTGGGTTTTGTATGTTCGTTGCGACAAACATGAAGGGTGTTGTTTCTGCCTGAAATACAAAACTGCTTGCGAAATATGGTATATCCAAGTGGACAGCTAAAAATGACACTTAGGCATGATTTTTTGGGTATATTTTCAGTCTAATATATGTAGTTTTTGTAGATTTTAATCCATGAAATGAAATGTTTAACAGGCTACAAGGACAGTTCCATTACTTTCTGAGCTAGCAGAGGTAGTGACAAGAGAGAGGGCTTTATTGGAGGAATGCTTTGAATTGCTAGGTGTAGTTGCCAATCTAGAGGTATGAATAGACACCCCTTCTACTATTTCCAACTTTATAAGAATAGAAATGCATCAGCAAATTTAGATACTAAGGGTTCATAGCTCAATTGAGCATCACATCTTTAATATCATCGCTCTTCTTTTTGGGAGATTACTGGGTGCTTGTGCATCATGGCAGGAATGTTCTAATGCAACCACTCCATACAAGTGGGGCCTGTCGTTTTGGTGATGCTAACTGTTAATTCGATGGACCCGCTAACCGTCATAGATAAGAAATAGTTCAACTTTGGCCTTTTTTCTAGACTGTTGGTTGCATTTAGTGATAAACCTTCTGTTAGTAGGCCACTAATGGATGGGTGATAATCTTTTAATTTTAGAGATTCCAGCAATCCCCCTTGACTGTAGGGAGCATTAGATAAAAGGTTTGGACTTCAGATAAATGAACTATGAGCCCATCTCTATGTTCCAGTTGCATCAGAACAATGTCTATGTGTGGTAAAACAGCAGAATTTTCATACATTATCTCCTCCGTTGAAAATGATTGGAAGGAATCTAGCAATAATTTTTAAATACAAACTTCCAATTCTCATTTTGAAACACATGTTAAGATTCCCGCCCTCTGCTATTGGATGGCGAGAGATATGAGCACAGACTCTTGGTGTAGACTGTGCTTTCACAATCTTTTCCCTTATAACATGTATTTGAAAGTAACTCAATGAATATAGATATGATCTTAATTTTCTCTATTGGTTTCGCTTGGGCAGCTAAAAGAGAGGAGCTTAAAGTGCCATATCATTCAGTTGAAAACACATCAGCCACAGCAACAGCAACAAGCACAACTACAGAGCACGGTTTAATTGAAAAGAAATACCTCTTGCAAAGAGAGCTCATTTAGGTAAAAGATAGAAGCAGGGATTGTTGAAGAGCTTCTTTTCCTTGTGGTTAATAAAGTATGTGCAGCTCAGATAGTGTAAATAAAAGTTGTAGAAGTGTAAAAAAAACAAGCGTTTGTTATAGAAATGTCCTTACAATCAAAATGAGGCTCGGCTTGAATTGAATCTCAAATAGCAAAATCTTGAAAATAAAAATGGTTACTTGAAATTTTAAGACGGCGGGATCAAATCACAAATAGTTTGATCTAAGGTCTATAATTAGAAAATATATCAACATTCAAGACCCAAAAATTTGGAAAGCATCCTTGGGTTTTTCAGTTTGTAAAAGTGGGGCCAGTGTTTCAGTAAGATGCATGCTGTTTGATTGGACTCCTCTGAACTGAACCATTCCCAAAATTTTTCCAGACTGAAAGATCTGGCTGTCCAATCGGTTGAATATGGACTTCTATTCATTTATTTTCTTAATTAAGTCAAATTATCAGGGTTGTCTCATTGGGGAGATTGTTTGGACATGGTTCATCCATGGTGGCTGTAGATTGCACTAAATCAACAATCTGGATCACCAAATCATGAGCCCCACTGGCTCACAGACTCGATGAGGATGCCCTCTAAGTATGCCTCATGCTGTCAGAAACTTTCCAAACAGCATAAGATGTGTGATAAAGAGATCTAGGTTCAGGTAGGAAATTCTACAATAATAGCAATAGAATTACAAATACAAACTTTCCAAAAAGCAAAAGATGTTTGATAAAGAGATCTGGATCCAGGTAAGAAATTCTACAATAATAGCAATAGAATTACAAATACAACAATGCTATCCATCATTTTATCCTTCGTACGCATCTTTGAAAAAGAGTTGGAGTTGGGTCTTGGCATTGTGATTGTCCCACTCCAACTCATTCCACCACTTCCGGCTTCCACGAATCTCTTTGAGAGGGAGCGTTAGGCTGCTAAGTGAGATGGGAAGCTGATGCGGGACAATTAATCACTTGCTCTAAAAGCTCGAACTGATAGAGAGAGTGTTAGGCTGCTAAGTGAGATGGGAAGCTGATGCGGGACAATTAACCACTTGCTCTAAAAGCTCAAACTGATAGAGCATGACGAATTAATCCCTTTATCTCATAGCTAAGCCCCAAATCTATGGGTTAGGTCCTCAACCGAACCATCTTTATGGGCCCCAAATTCATAGGTTCTACCCTCTCGTAGGCCCCAAATTCATAGGTTCCGCTTCATACGAGCCACTTGCCTCACATGGCCCCCAAATCCATGGTTTTGTGGGCTGCCCACCCGATTGTGCCCTTGCATCCCGCAGGCTACTCTACTTGAGCCCGGTGTAAAAATGCCCCCACATTAGAAGCTTCTTCAGCTTTGAACAATTCCATATCTTGATAGTGCGTAGGAAATTGCAAATCAAGATGCTCCAACAACTGCTCTTCAACTTTGGTAGTTGATAGAATTCCAACCTCTTTAACCTTGGGAGCATGATGGAACTATTACTAGTTTCACCCTTCTCCCCCCCTCCCAATGCTATCTCCTCCATCACCTTGCATCCTTCAACTAGAAGTTCTTCAAGCTTCTGTAGTTGATGCAACAGCAAAAGGGAGAATAGATCCTTCAAATTAATACATGCTTCGACATGCAATACCTTTAGATTTACAAGTGTCATGAAGCATGAATCCATTGCATAGATCCCTCAAATTGGGAAGTTCGGATAGGACCAATTTCTCTACAGAGGGTAAAGAGTTCTCTTTTGCCATTATCATGCATTCCATCCCATTGCATACAGCCCTCAAATTAGGATACTTCAAATACATTAATCTAGACCGTTCATTAAGCCCAGCTAAAATGTCATGGGCCAGCATACAAACATAACACCCATCTAACCCACAAGCACTATTTAATCAATGGCCTTTCATATGGACGGTCAAGATCATTTACAAGAAAAAAGCTTCAATCATATGGGCCATGATTGATTGCTTATGATTCCAAGGAATCACTTTTGTTAGACAATCGTAAGCATCCATCCTTGGATTGGAAAAAGGTAAGGGTATAGGAAAAAATCCAAATCAAGGATGGATTGGATCATCCAATCAGTGAGTTTTGATAACACATGAATTGTGTTTTAGAGTTACTGGACGGTTCAGATCAATCGATTGGACTGTCCAAATAAACGGATGACAAATATTATTCTGAAAATGGATGGGTGCTCCGTGATACATGTGGCAAGTGCCTACGTGATGTACGTGTGAAAGATCTGGTCCATCATCAGATAGGTAACACGTGTTGTAAGTGGGCCAAACCTGTTGGATTGTATCCATATTCAACTAACATGTGTGGCCTACCATGTAAGTGGACTTATCTGATTTTTCTGTAAGCCTATGATCACATTGTTTCCTACCTGATTGACGGTCCAGATCTATATGCTTGTGCCATTTCAGCGCGCTTGGTGTGTTTGACACGAATCGCAACTGGCATCCGTGCGAAACCGCGCGTTCATCTTCAAGCGAGTGCGTCTCCTTGTCTAACGAAACCGGACGTGGATTGCCTGTGACCCCGCACTGTAAGTTAGTGTCGTCGTAAGCTGTGTGGGCCCCACAGAGATGACTGTGATAAATCCACTCCGTCCATCAGTTTTTCAATACAACAATAGGACACGAATAATAAAAAATAGGCATATCCAAAACTCATGTGGGCTACACCACACGAAACAGCGATTGAACCCCACCATGGAAACTTTGTGGGGGCCACATAAGTTTCGTATCAAGATAATATTTGTGCCTACACTTTATCTCAGTGGTAATAACTCTATGAACAGTTAGGATAACATATAAACGTCATGCTGGGCTCCAGGAAGGTTTCAGCGGTGGAATTTTCTGTTCCTACTTTTCGTGTGGTGTGGCCCACTTGAGTTTTTGATATGCCTGATTTTTATAGTTCTGTCCTATTATTGTCTTGAAAAACTTATGGACGGAGTGGATTTGTGAACGGAATCTCTTTGGTTGCAGCTTCAGTGGATCCCCCGATAAAATAGGTGGGCGAATCCTTGATTTTGGGGCTCAACATGATATATGTTCATTACATCCACGCTATCCATCCGTTTTTATAGCTCATTTTAGGGGATAAACCAAAAAACGAAGCAGATCCAAACTTTCAGGTGGACCATACCACAGGAAGCAGTGGTACTTGCTACAAAAATTTTGGATCGTGGTCTCTTTATCCAGGTCTTTGTTTCCTTATCAAAAGGTTCGATGACAAATAGCCCCGGGAAGTTTTTAATGGTGGGTATTCAATCACTATTGTTTCTTGTAGTGTGGTCCACCTAAGATTTGGATCTGCTTCAAATTTTTTTTATGACGCCCTAAAATAAAATGAACTCAAAAAATGGATGGACGGAGAGGATTTCGTACAAACATCGCAGTGGGTCCCACATGGGTTCCGAGCGCAGGAACTTCCTGCGAGAGGCTTTCGCAGGAAATCCGCGTCCGCTGACTAGAGGAATTTGGGCAACCCGCGTCCAATGAAAAAGCTTGCTGACTCGAGTCGTCACAGACCGGTTTGACTTGAGACCTCAATAAATAAATCATTCCAAATTCAATTTCTCTCTGCAAAATTATTATTATTATTATTTTTTATTTTTTGGGCTGCAATTGTTTCAAATTCCATTCTGTAACCATAGATCAAGGTCAGTTTCTCACTTTGAAATTTTGGGTGCGTTTGGCAACACTTCCAGAAGCCATTTCTGACAGCTTATCTTCCAAAAGAGAAGCTATTCTAAAGTGAGTATGGCTTTTATTTTGAAAGAAAAGCTCCTACCAAACGCACCCAAATATTTTTCCGAAGTTGTTTTGATATCTGCAGCCATGGACTTACACTGAAAGCCTTCCCAATTCTATTTCTGCCACATCTTGCTTTGCTTTTTCACAACCATTTAATAATTAGACACCCAAGGATATGAATAGTGTTCTTGGCTTTTTTGTTTGAACAAGTGGGCCACATTGTTCAGTGATCAGACCGCTCTACTATCTTGGGTGGCCTCTTCCCTTTAAACAAAATTCCTTGATAAGGCTATTTTTAGCTTTAAGGGTCGTTTGGATGCCTATAAATAAGGCAAGTTGTTAACAATTTACGAAAAATCATTTACAATCTGCTTTTGAATGTCCTTTTTTTTTTTTTGCCTGAAAGTCATTTATAGGCTATAAATTATTTACTGCATTTACCCCAATCTCATTTATAGGTGGCTCTTCATTTATAGCCTAATGATTATATTTTCAAAGATTGGCTCTCCATTTATAGGATTGAAATAATTTATAAGCTATCCAAACACAATCATTTACAGCTTACAGCCAAATAGAACAGGCTGTAAATAGTTTACACCTGTTAATCATTTACCGCTTAAACCATTTAAATGCATCCAAATGACCCCTTAGTTTATTGTGGCATTTTAATGATTAAAGAATTTATTTAAGGGGTTGTTAGGATGTATGTAAGTTTTTAAGTTGTGACTTAAGACTATAAGTCACTTAAAAGGGGAGTGACTTCCCACCCCTAGCCCAATGAAGTTTCAGGTACGGTTCCGACCCATGGCTCGGTGGTAGATAGAGTGCATTTCAACACTTTGGTCATGGTTTCGGTTGCCTACGTGGGGTGTGTATGTGAAAAAAAAGAAAAAGACATTTAGGTGAATTTCCTCCCCCAAACAATACTTGTAAGTGATTTATAGTTAAATCACTTTTAGATCGCCCTGACTTTTGGTTTGCCTGATCATAATGATGGGGTGCACCTGTTGGACGGGTTAAATATCATACACACACCATGTGGGGCCCCACAATGCTTGACTCAGCCACTTCTGAAAGAAATAGGCGGGGGCATTTCAGTCAGTTCGCCTCCCGAAACAGCACATCTTAGGAGTTTCAATTAGTCAAGTAATTGTTTGGTAAATTTAGGATTCTTGAGGAATTTAGCGGTGAAACTCGCCAACTTGTTTCTAGTTGAATTTTTCAGTTCAAATTTCCTTTTGCTTTGTAAGTTCTTTCTTTTTCATAGACAATTACATTTAGAGACTAGTGTTTTAAACAGTGAATAGCATGTAGCTAACAGCCCTTTGAAGCCCGAGGTATAAGCTATGTAGCGTGTAATGTAAGCCACACTACTCCTAACTTTAAATTAAAATAATGTGAAAATTAGGGAAAAGAGTGTATATATATATATATATATATATAAATCCAGAAACAAAGCTGCTTTAATACTGTTGCTCATGTTATTTTAATAAAATCATTGAAAATGTTTTCCAATTACAATAATAAATGGTTGTAAATGGGTAATGGTTATATTTGTCTACAATTTATTTTACCTCCTTTGTTAAACCCAAAAATCACTGTGAAAATGATAGTTTTATAATGTGAAAATGTAATGATTACAATTTACTTTACCTCATTCCTTTACAAGTGCATTTGACTCTTGATTTACATGCCATGATTCGTGTTTAAATGAACACCTAAAAATGATAATGATAGCCATTTACTCTGCATCTCTTAGGAAATTGGAAAACCAAATAGGCCCTAATAACTATTTTTTAGTGAAATTGCAAAAATGTAAAAATAATGGAAAATATAATTAATTTTACTGTTGTAGTGTTACTTATGCTATGTAGAATGTAGTATATGCCACATAGCATGTACCGTATGCTACATGTGACATATGCTATTTTTAGATGCTATGTAGCATGAAGGATATGCCACACTATGTAGAGTAACCTATTTAAAACACCAGCATAGACACAATAGAGTAAAAAATCTACTCCAGTTCTACTAATTGAATTCATATAAGGGGGCGAATGCGGGCAAACAAATGGATAACATTTGAGTTTGAACCTAACATACAAATCTAGGAGGACCTGTGTGGTAAACCCTAAGATTGAATTCATCTTATTTTAGTTAATTGCAATTATGTATTATGGATCGTATTTTTATTTTTATTTTTTGAAAGTTTGAAAGTAATCTTGGTAACCAACAATCATGATCCTAATACATAATTATGATCAAGTAAAATGAGATAAATTCATTTTTGGGTGTCTAAAAAATTGGCCCTAATGCGATTCATGCCACACATGCCAGTGTGGGTTATGTGCAAGATATAGGCCACTCACAGGGTGGGTCCTACAGTGAACAAGTCGTGGACAATGATCCTCCATTTTTTCTGATGTGTGACTAATGTAGGGGCATTTTCATATTGGGCTTGAGTGGGATGGCCTTTGGGATGCAAGGTCACACTCAAGGTGGGCGACCCACGGAACCCATATAATTTGGAGCCCGTGTGAGGCGGGTGGCTTGTGTAAGGCGGAACCCATGGATTTAGGGCCCACGAGGTGGCGAAACCTATGTATTTGGGGCTCACAAGGAGGGTTCGGCCCAGGACCAAACTTATGGATTTTAGGCCTGTACTATGAAATAAAGAGATTAATTCACCATGCTCTATTAGTTCGAGCTTTTAGAGCAAGTGGTTAATTGTCCGGCATCAGTAACCCAACTCCTGACTGGACCAACCTAATATTTTTGATTAGGCAGTGAGCCCCTCCTGATGAATGGTTGGGATCTTGCATACGCATGCACATTGGCGCTTGTGCCCTGAATCTCTTCTCCAATCTGTCTAGTCTTCCTATAAATCATGTTAGCATTCTCTGGGTCCAATCAAGGAGTTCTGCTTGTTTCATTCATATACTAGTTTTTGAGTTGGGTTTATTGTTTTGTTTACTGCTTGTTTCATGTTTCTACAGTGGCTATGGAATTTATTGGGATGCTCTTTGAGGTTGTGAAGAATGTCTGGGAACCCTTTGCGGAGCAGTTGAAGTATCTCAAAAACCTCCCAGAAAACATGGAGATTTTGAGAAGCAAAACAGAAGAACTAAGCAGCCAACAGAATGATGTAAAGATGGAACTAGATAGAGCTGAGGTAAGACAGGGGAAGAAGCGAAAGCGGGATGTAGAAGTATGGCTGAAAAATGTGGAAACAATCACAAAAGACGTAAGAAATATTGAAGATAAACTTGGAGAAGAAGAGAGATACTTACCACGTTTAAGATTGGGAAAGCTTGTTGTGAAGAAGATCGAAGAGGTGACCAAGCTGCAGGAGAAGGGTCGATTTTCAGATGGGTTGCTAATGGATGCAATGCCAGAGAACGGAATTACCCTGCCCACAACAAGGCTAGTGGGTAAAACAACAACTGAAAGAACTTTGGAACTGGTTTGGGATTGCTTGATGGATGCGAGTCTTGGAAAGATTGGAGTGCATGGAATGGGTGGAGTAGGGAAGACAACCATAATGAAACACATCAACAATCGTCTCAGAGAAACTCGTTTTTTCGACAATATTATTTGGGTGACGGTGTCAAAAGCCCGTAGCTTGGTGCGGCTACAGAGCGATATTGCAAAAGCAATTGAGTTAGACTTGCCTGAAGACGACTATGAAGACAACAGATCAGCGAAACTGTTTGCTGCTTTGATGCGAAGGAAGAAGTTTGTTCTCATCTTAGATGACATGTGGGAAGCATTTCCATTGGAAAAGGTTGGAATTCCAGCACCTGATGAAGATAATGGCTGCAAGTTAGTACTGACCACTCGTGACCTGGGAGTGTGTCGCGGGATGGAGACAGAGAAGGAAATCAAGGTAGAGGTTCTTTTGGAGGAGGAAGCATGGGAGCTGTTCAAGGATAAAGTCGGTGGTGAAGAGGTGCTCTCCTCAAAAGTACGCAACGTGGCAATGCTCGTAGCTAAAGAATGTGGCCGGTTACCACTCGCCATCATCACGGTCGGACGAGCTTTGAGGCAAGTGGATGATGTTAGGGTGTGGAGGAACGCATTGAATGAATTGAAAGGATCTACATGTGAGATCAAGGGCATGGAAGATGTTGTCTTTGCGCGCCTACAGTTCAGTTACCATCGCTTAAGAAATGACAAGATCCGAGCTTGTTTCTTATATTGCGCATTATATCCTGAGGATTACGAGATACCCACCAGGGAATTGAAAAATTATTGGATTTGGGAGGGATTAATTGCTGAAGTTGCGAACAGAGAAGCTGAACTTGACAAGGGGCAAGCTATACTGAAAGAACTCCAATATGCATGTATGTTAGAAAGTGTTATTGATAAGGATAATGTCGAATGTGTTAAGATCCATGACTTGATCAGAGACATGGCCATCAATATCGCAAGAGCGGCACCTCGGTTCATGGTCAAAGCAGGCGTTGGATTGAAGGAACTACCTAGAGATGAAGAATGGGATGGAGATTTAGAGAGAGTTTCGCTGATGAGGAATGATGTAGAAGGCATGACAGGTCAGCCCAAGTGTCCTAAACTCTGCACCTTACTGCTACAATTAAATCCTCTATCAGAAAACCCCTCACATTCGTTTTTTAAGCATATGCATAACCTTAAAGTCCTCGACCTATCTCGTTCTAAGGTGAAGTTTCTACCAGAGTCACTTTCCGAACTGGAAAACCTTCGTGCACTTCTATTATGTCATTGTCCGGTATCGAAGGTACCTTCAGTAGCAAAGATGAAGGAACTAAGGGTGTTGAACCTCTACTACACTCGCATTGAAGAATTGCCCAAAGGGGTGGAGAGTTTGACTACCTTGAGACAACTAGATCTCTCCTACACGCGGAATTTTAAAATATTTCCAGCTGAGGTAATACCCAAGCTTGCACATCTTGAAGATCTGTTGATGTACCGAAGCAGCTGCAGGTGGTCCTCATGCTCGTCATTGGTGGGGGAAGGAGCTGGCATAGAGGAGATCATGAGATCGCCGCAAATTACAACTCTCTACATTCATTTTGTGGATTTGCCCGCCTTTGTTAGTTATATGAGATCCATGCAGTGGCGGATGTTGAAGGGCTTTCGTTTCACTATAGGCCTTGTAACAAGCCGTTTACCCTCTGCTGCTTTCGAGTGGCATTCTTTTTCTGTAGAAATTGTGGGTTGTAATCTTGTTAGCAGTGAGAACTCCCTTCTGCTCCCAGACAATACTCTCAACTTGGACATCGACGACTGCAATGATATCTCTAGGTTATCAGAACTGCCGTGCTTAGCTAACTTAACACAGCTGCGAGAATGTTATCTTGGCCAATGCAAAGGGATGGAATGCGTGATAATGGCAGAAGAGAACTCTTTATTGACTCTAGAGAAATTGCTCTTATCTGAATTGCCAAATTTAAGGACTCTATGCAATGGATTTGTGCTACATGACACGCTTGCAAACCTAAAGGTATTGCATGTTGAAGCATGTATTAATTTGAAGAATCTATTCTCCCTTTTTCTGTTGCATCAACTACAGAACCTGGAAGAAATTGTAGTTGAAGGATGTAAGGTGATGGAGGAGATAGCGTCCGGAGGAGGAGAGGTGGGTGAAACTATTAATAATACCATCGCTCTCCCAAGGTTGAAGAGATTGGAATTCTATCAACTACCAGAATTGAAGAGCATTTGTGGGAGAATCTTGATTTGCAATTCTCTATGCATTATCAAGGTTTGGAATTGTCCAAAGCTGAAGAAGCTTCCTATCTCACTTAGCAGCCTAACACACTCCCTTGAAGAGATCCGTGGAAGCCGAAAGTGGTGGAATGAGTTGGAGTGGGACAATCACAATGCCAAGACTCACCTCCAACTCTTTTTCAAAGATATGTAAGAAGGAGAAGATGATGTATACCATTGTTGTATTTGTAATTCTATTGCTATGATTGTAGAATTTCCTACCTGAATCCAGATCTCTTTATCACACATCCTTTGCTTTTTGGAAACTATGTACTTGTAATTCTATTGCTATTATTGTAGAATTTCCTACTGGAATCCAGTCTCTTAATCACACATGTTTTGCTTTTCGGAAAGTATCTGCACTGGAGCTTTGGGTCCACCTCATGTTTGGGCTCACTATCAGAGATGGAGCCCACTCAAGTAGGTACTCCTAACAACTTTTAAACATGCTTTACATAGCTTATCTCTCACAGTGACCAGCCATCCAATCAAATCCCACCCTATGCCGAAATTGGTACACGCAAGGCCAGTACTCAATCCTAGTCCAATAGCCATACAGTGTGTGATAATTCACTGACATGGGTGGACGATTTCATGTTTATGAGATGCACCGTCAGGTGCGCCACTATGTCTTGTGTTTTTTAGACTGAAGCCCAAGAACGGACGTGGATTGCCCGTAGCCCCAAGCTGTGGCCCCGTGATGTGTGTGTTATATCCACTCCATTCATCTATTTTCCAAGCTCATTTTTAGGGCATGAGCCCAAACATGAGTTGGATCCAAAGCTCCAGTGGACCACACCACAGGAAGCAGTAGGGATTGAATGCCTACATTAAAAACTTCTTGGGGGACCACAATAGTTTTGGATCAAGCTGATATTTGCATTTTTCCTCTATCCAATGATCAGCGTGGGAATTGCCATGGTGGGCCCTAGGCAGTGTCAACGGTAGGCATATTTATCCCACTGTTACCTGTGGCAGGCCCACTTGAGCTTTAGATCTGCTTCATGCTGGGGCTCATGTCCAAAAATGAGCTGGTGAAATGGATGGATAGAGTGGATGTAACACTTAAATTATAGTGGCCCCAAAGAGCTTAGGGCTGCAGGGCTACCTACCATCCACGCCCACCAAAAGATCAGGCCGATTTACACGCACTGTTAAAACCGTCCAAATTAAGTATGGGTCCATCCGGGTGCATATAATCCATCAAATCAAGAATATCCTCTGGGCCAAATCAAATGAATTTAGAGGGATTAGACATGACTTTACACCGTTCCTTATGGCATGTCCCACCTAAATCCTGGGTTGGACTAATTTTCAAGATGCATGGTGAAAATGTGGCTGGGCACCTGATGGATGGGTTGGATCTGATGTATCCGATTTCTTGTTGGAAATCTTTCAATTCCGGATGATTTCTTCACAGTCAAGAGTCCTCTTTTTATCTTAGAAACAAAGTTCAAAGCAATCTACTTCAGATGAGAGAAAAAGCTGGCTAGGAGAAAAGAATGGTTCTCACTGGCAGCAGCAGGTAGTAAAGAGTAACGAAAGATACTCTGGCAGAGTGACGGATGATACCCAGGCACTTTGAAATTGCATACATGCATACAAGTAATTCAAGCAAACTGTCCAGAAAAAAAAAATAAAATGTTATTTGATTATCCGACCATCAGATTGGTGGACAGTTTTTGGATGGCTAATAATGGAAAAAATCCAATAGTCCCATTTCAACAAGCGTCAACTTATTTAAGTTAATGAACGCCATGTGGGCATGATACTCTGCCAGAGTATTGAAAAACACCCAGTAGGAGCAAATCCGAATAGCTTGGGAATTTCCAGATTAAGATGCATGAGGCATGCCTAAAGTAGAAGATTCATTCTACTACAGCTTGGATAGAAAATAACCAAACGCAAAAGAGAATGCAAATTTTTAATATATATTTTTTTGAAAAATATTAAAATAACTGAAGTTCTATTAAGGCTGCATTTGCTCTTTTGACAAAGTAACACATCCATATAACGATGCTTAGATAGTTCTCAGACCCTGTTGCAGAAATGTTTATTTTTTTAGCTAAAACCTCTCTCCATAGGCTACGTGAATAGCTAGTGGTGTAACATTGAAGCCATTTATGCCTAAGAAGGCCTTGAAGGCTCTGCACATTTGAAAGCCAGTGTCATAAAGAAACCAATGAATGAGTCTCTTTTCAGTATCATTGAACCTATATAAAGAGGAAGGCACAGACATGTTTGTTGAATGCATACAAAAGGTGTCTAATAGCAGAGGATTTTAAAACCAGTTTCATCAACACATCCATGAATTATTATTGAAGTGAAGGTAATAATAATGTGACAATACACCTAAACTTTTAAATGTCAAAAAACATGTAAAAATAAATAAATAAATAAAAATAGCATGTAAGACAATGATGGAAAAACAAAAAGTTCTTCATGAGGCACGTTCCTTGAGTCAACATGGCACAGTTTCAAAAAATAAAGAAGAAAAAAGCAATGATTCTGTTGCCTAGCCATGAGATAATTCTAAGCCATCACATTCAACTATAATGAAGTGGTGTCTAGGACCTTACACTATTGACTGCTAAAATCACTGGTTGAATCCCCCTTTAACATCAAGGGCAATGCTAAATAGCTTACCTTTTTTTCCATTTCATGAGGCATTTATACACATTCTATTTCGAAAAAATCTTGAGAACTGCTGCTTTTTGGAAGCATAAATTACAATAAGAATCCTGTCATATGGTTTTTTTTTTTTTTTTTTTTGCCCTTTTTGAAGATTGATAATATTATTCCTAAAAAAGCCGATGCCGAAACTTTACAAATATACAAAACAAAAAAGAATTATGACTCCCACCAACTATCCGGAAATCGAGTAAACTTTGATGCTGACGCCCATTACATTACAAGAGATTTAGCTCTTCTAAACACCTCCAAGACCTGCCCATTACGATTTCTGAAACATTGGTCATTCCTTTCTAACCATAGAATCCATATGCCTGCTAACAAACTTACTCGCTAAACTTTTCTCCCAATTTTATGCCACAACCCTTTTGCAAAGGAGCAATGTATGAAGAGATGATCCACCGCTAATTTCATCGGACATCTGGAACAATTTGCATTGGTAGATGGGGCCTTGAATTCTTCCCTGTGAACTGCAGCTTTTATGGATGGTAACTGGACCCCTTGTTAAGAAGGTCCTTGTGTTTGACCACGTCTCACAAGTCTCCTATTGATCCACAAGCCATCTTGAATTTCCTAAGATCACGGAGTACTTACTGAAAGGCAGAGGCTGGTGCTTTGGAAGGGCTTGAGCATCTTTTTGGCTTCTTTCTTAGGCCACATAAGGTGACTTAGCAATGCCATTGAATAGGCTTCTTCAGCGTCCCTGAGTACTTGGAAACGGATTCTCTTATGTGGTAAGAGCCTTGTCTATTTCATCGTTAACGCTAGACGATGATCTCCCTATTAGTAGGAAAAAATGAGATGCGTCGCTCAATTAAACTTCGAGGACAAAAAGAGGATGGAAGCTGTCAATCATGGAGGTCCATCATCGAAAATTCCAAGTAGGTGACAGAGAAATGCACTTGAACTATCGCATTCTTGTGAGAAACTACAGCCAATCGAAAGTATATTCTAGAAAATTTTTAACTAGATGACCATGGATGGTGGCGGTGAGCCTCTCTCATGGTCAGTTCTAAAGCCTGGATACAAAAAGGGTATTGTCTGGTGGACAGCCAATTGCAATTTTTTGCCAATCTAACATTTCAAAGCTGACCCCAAATTGTTGGGAGAAAGGCTAAGATGATATTGACTGATTACTCATTGAAAAATAGCATTCATTGGTGTTGGGATTTGTTACTCTATTCATATACAGGCACTGAAGATAGGGGGAGTGATTTCCATTACATTGGCCACTCACCTCCAGCATTTGCAGAGCTAGATCTCTCAAATGTGGAACTCTTGAATTTTACGTTCATTTGCAAGTTTGTCCATACTTCAGTGGCAGCAGCTATGCCACCCAAATACAGGTTTCAGTATCAAGTACACCAAGGTCCTTGGGTATGGCTGACCAGCAAAATCCAAACCATCAGGATACAGGTAAGACAATGATAGATCAATATTGCAGATAAGCATAACCAATCAATGACTGATTACTCATTGAAAAATAGCAGTCATTGGTGTTGGGATTTGTTACACTATTCATCTACAGCACTGAAGATAGGGGGTGTGATTCCCATTACATTGGCCACTCACCTCCAGCATTTGCAGAGACATATCTCTCAAATGTAGAACTCTTGAATTTTACGTTCATTTGCAAGTTTATCCATACTTCGGAGGCAGCAGTTATGCCACCCAAATACAGGTTTCAGTATCAAGCACACCAAGGTCCCGGGGTTTGGCGGACCCACAAAATCCAAACTATCAGGATACAGGTAAGACAATGATTGGTTAATATTGCAGATGAGCATAACCATGTCAAAATAATGATATCTCAAGTTGAATTTGTTGCCCAATTGTTATAATTTACTATAAATTCCGAACAGGTAACAACTACAGTTTGAATCTTGGTGGATCTGGATTTCAAGTCTCAGGGAAGGAGGATCTCATATCCTTACCCTTATTTGGTTATCTGGCTTGGGTAGCCCAGCTTCCTAGAAGGATCAAGAGTATCAGAGGGAAATGGAGATTTTTTTTTGGAAAATTTCTTGCAAAAATATTTGGTCTCTCTAATCTCCTTGACTTAGTACCGACCATGTCCTTCAAAAGCTAACTCAGAGAAGTTTAGATGCCAAAATCTATTTAGGGATGTTTAACCACAAAACCTATGAAGAAATTCTCCATTCGTTGGTACCCATTCCTTACCTACAAGCCATAGCGGAATATGCCTCGTAACTCATTCTCCTTGGGTATCTTTTACTGAAAATCTACTTACGAACCTTGTCATTTCACATAGAGGCAAACTAACGCCTCCCTACTCAGAAACTGCATTCAAGGGTTCTGTACCCTCGAACTTACTTCGTAGACTGCATAATGATCATGCTGACACGAAGTCTCAAAAGGTTTTGGATTGCAGGAGTTGGTATGCCAATGTTAGCAAGGAAAGAAGAGGCCTAAAATGAGCACATTGGAAAGTTAAAGCTATTGGCTAATTGTCAAACATCAAAAAAGAACATAAGGTTTTTAACTGGTTTAGATTTTAACCAAAAAGGGTTCTTTGTTGGAACTTATTCTCACCTTTGCCTTGGAACCATTTCTCCAATAGCTTCTCTTGAAGTCATTGGCATAAGAATTTAGTGGCTATAGCCTATAGTTTTGGTTGGATTCGATTTGTGAGAGCATGCACCACCTTGATAAGATGGCCCTTGCCCCTCTTTATATCTTAGGGTAAGAGGTTCCCCAGAATAAGTAATTTCAAATATTTGTACCATTGTGCTCGCTTAGGATGCTCTATGGTGGTCAGTTCCGCAAAGGTTCATGATGTTTGAAAGGCCATCTAGCTAGACCCATCAAAAAACATGAGAACAGAGCCAATGAAAGAGGCCTTCTTTAGGATGACATTTAATAACGCTTGAGGTCAGATCAACCAGTGGTTTGATCCGAGTTCAATTCAAGCTGGGTTCGATCCGAGTCGAGTCGAGCTAGGGCCAGCTCGAACTCATTTTCAAACTAAAAAAATCAGCTCGACTCGGCTCGAACTCATTTTCGAGCTCAAAAAATCAGCTTGACTCAGCTTGAACTCAGCTTCGAACCGAGTCGAATCAAGCTTTTCCGAGTCGAGTAGAGCGAGCTATCTGAGCTAGCTCGGTTCGTGTACACCTCTACCCACATAACTTGATGACGTTACTTCAGTAGCTAGTCTCGCTATTTGGAAGGACGCGGATAAGCTACTGACAGGTTGAGTAGCGAGACTAGCTACTGAGCGACGTTAGTAAGTTCTGTGGGCCCCATAATGATGTATGTTTTGTATCCACGCCGTCCATCCATTTGGAGAGATCATTTTAGTGAAATAGCTAAAGAATGAGTCTAATACAAATCTCCAGTGCACCACACCACATAAAAAAGTGGGGGGAGTGACGCCCACCGTTAAAAACTTCTAAGGCCCATAAAAGTTTTCGACCAAGCTGATACTTGTGTTTTCCCTTCCTTCATGTATGTGTTAACTTGTGAACAGTTTGTATTTCAAATAAACATCATGGTGGGCCTTAGGAAGGTTTCAGCAGTGGGAATCACTCTCCCCACTGTTTCCTGTGGTGAGGTCTACTAAAGCTTTGGATCTACCTTGTTCTTTGGATCATGTACTAAAATGATATCTTCAAATGGATGGACGGTGTGGATACAACACAAACATCATAGTGGGGCCCACAAAATCACTTCCATGGCAAGTCTTGCTACTCAACCTCTCTGTAGCTAATCCGCATCCGAAAGCAGGGGAGGATTGAACGTCTACCACTGCCCTTTTAGGGTCAGAGAAGTTTTGGATCAACATGAAATTCGTTTTTCCACTTCATGCAGGTATTTTTGACCCAATGAATAGATTGGATGGAAAATAAAGGTTATGGTGGGTCCCACGATCCCCACTTCTATTTTTGGTGTGGTTCATATGAGCTTTTGATAGGATTCATTTTTTTGTTAATGCTCTAAAATGATCTTGAAAAATTGACCAACGGTGCGGATATAATAAATACATCATTGTGGGGCTCATGCAACTTTGATCTCGAGTGAACAGTTCAAAGGAGATCAAAGTTACATGGCCCAATAGTGATGTATTTATTATATCTACACCATACATCTATTTTTAGAGATCATTTTAGAGCATTATCCAAAATTGAATCATATCCAAAGATCATTTGGACCACACCATAAATAGCAGTGAAACAATGATTTTCACCGTTAAACAATTTGTAAGGCCCATTATAATGTTTATTTTTCATCCAATCTGTTCATAAGGTCACGAAGACATGAATGAAGAGGAAAAACAAATTTCATATTGATCCAAAACTTCTGTAACCCCAAAAAAGGTTTCAATAGTAGACGTTCAATCCCTAACTATATTTTGCAATGTGGTCCACTTGATAGTTAAATTTTTATTTTTTATTTTTATCTCAAGCCTTAAGATGAGCTTGTCAAATGGAAGGAGAGTTTGGATATAACACATACCTTGTGATCAGACCCACAAAACTTGCTAGGCCAATTAAGCAACTATATAGTTGGTGTGAGGTACACGAGCCGAATGAAGTAGATCGGCTGGTGTACCTCACACCGGCTATATAGCTGCTGTAGGTTCATGCCGTGCGAAGATGAGCACTGATGCTCCTCGAGTTCCAAGTTGCACAAATGGTTCAAAGGAGATCAAAGTTACATGGGCTCTACATTGATGTACTTATTATTTCTACACCGTTCATCTATATTTAGAGTTCATTTTGGAGCATTATCCAAAAAAATGAATCATATCCAAAGATCATCCGGACCACACCATAAATAGCAGCGGAGATCATGACTTTCACTGTTAAACAATTTATAGGGGCCACCATAGCGTTTATTTTAATCCAACCTGTTCATAAGGTTACAAATACCTTAATGAAGAGGAAAAACAAATTTCATATTGATCCAAAACTTCCATGACCCCAAAAAGGATTTCAATGGTAGACATCGAATCCCCCACTGGTTTTTGCAGTGTGGTCCACCATTAAAAACTTCCTGGGGTCACAAAAATTTTGAATCAAGGTGATATTTGGATCAGCCATATTTTTTGGCGGGCATCCAATCATCCATATTTCCCAATGGGGTGGTCCACCTGAAATTTAGTTCTGACTCATTTTTGGGCTGAATGGATGACATAAATAAAAGAACATACATCATGTCGGGCCCACGCACCGACCACTACCCAGACCTCAGTACTGAAGGGGTCACCACCGAATCCTGAGTCCCTGATGAATAGAGATGAAGTCAGACTCACAAAAAGGTGGACCCAACTGAGCTTAGGTACTGTAATCGCTGTCACTAAAAAATCAGGAGAAAATGACCACTGTAGACAAAACCTTTTACCCAGCGGTTTTTATGAAGGAATACAAACTTAAGTGACCAAGTTAGACTAGCACGTGCGGACAGCGACTTTGAAGACGAAACTACCCCTCCTTTTCACTGCGAAGACGAGCGCTGACGCTCCTCCAACTGAGAGTTCTACGAACGGCTTAAAATAGATCAAAGTTACATGGCCCACAGCTATGTATTTATTATATCCACAACGTTCATCCATATTTCGAGATCATTTCGGAGCATTATCAACAAAAATAAAATCATATCCAAAGATCAACTGGGCACACCACACAGAGCAGCGGAAAATTGATTTTCATCGTTGAAACTTTTGTAGGGCCCACCATAACATTTATTTTCCATCCAATCTATTCATAAGGTCACAAAGACCTGGATGAAGAGGAAAAACAAATTTCATAATGATCCAAAACTTGTGTGGCCCCTAAAAGGGTTTCAACGGTAGACGTTCAAGTAGAATGGTAATGGTGTATGGACGGGGATACGGATATAGCTACGGTTATAATCCGTAGCCATAACAGTAGCTCGGCGATCAATCATAAATCCCGTGATTCCAACGCAAGTCGCTGTCCCTGTCGGCGATTAATCCCAGAATCCGCGATTCCACCCCCCGATCTATGGCTACGGATTATAACCGTAGCTATAACCGTAACCCTGTGCACTTTCTTTTTTCTTTTCTTTTCTTTTCTTTTCTTTTTTTCTTTTTTTTTTTTTTACATGGAAAATTTTATTCTACCTACATTTTTTTTCTAACACATATTTATATAAATATGTAAATATAAGCATATAAAAAAAAATTCTCTTTTTTTTTTTTCATTTCTTTCTTTATTCATATAAAAAAATATTTTCTAAACTAAATTTAGTTACTTGACGTACCATATATAATTTTAGGGTTGAAAGTTGGGCGGGCTCAACCCGACCAACCTGTGACCGACCCGACATTGGGTTGGGCTTGGTTAGGATGTATCGGGTTTGGTCTTGGGGTTGGGCCATACAAACAACAACTCGATAAAAGTTGAGTTGGGCTTGGGTTGAGGCCTCGGGAATTGTCAGGAAATGCATGGAAATGACTGTGAAATGAAGAAAAATGATCGTGAAATGCATGGAAATGACCATGAAATGTATGAAAATGACCATGAAATGACCGTAAAATGCATGGAAATGATCGTGAAATGAAATGGAATCGCCGGGATTGACCGTGAAATGCATGGAAATGACCGTGAAGTGAAAGGAAATGACCGTGAAATGAAACGGAATCGCCAGGATTGACCGTGAAATGCATGGAAATGACCGTGAAATGAAACGGAATCGTCAGGAATTGCCCGTGAAATGCATGGAAATGACCGTGAAGTGAAGCGAATTGACCGTGAAATACATGGAGATGACCATGAAATGAAATGGAATCACTGGGATTGACCGTGAAATGCATGGAAATGACCGTGAAGTGAAAGGAAATGACCGTGAAATGCATGGAAATGACCGTGAAATGAAACGGAATCGCCGGGATTGACCGTGAAATGCATGGAAATGACCGTGAAGTGAAGCGAATTGATCGTGAGCGAGGGAAGCTAGAAATTGAGCGAGGCAACGTACAAATTAAACGAGACAACCTAGGAAATGAGCGAGGAAACCCGGTCGACCCCGCAAATGGTATTCACACCCCAAACATTTAAGATCATTTTTTGTTTCTCTAATAATTGAAACAAGGAGAAACAAGTTTTTAAAATAAAGGCAAAAGCCAACTTTGGTGTATGTGAAATCTTTTCGTATTTCAATTTTTGACTCAAGGTTAAGGGCTATTGATAAACATAAACTAGAAATTGAGCGGGCCAAACCGGAAAATGAGCGAGACAAACTAGAATTTGAGCGGGCCAAATTGGAAATTGAGTGAGCTAAACTGGAAATTGAGTGGGCCAAACTCAAAATTGAGCGAGCCAAACTAGAAATTGAGCGAGCCAAACTGGAAATTGAGAGGGCCAAACTGGAAATTGAGCGGGACAAACTAAAAATTGAGCAGGCCAAACAGGAAATTGAGCGGGTCAAACTGGAAATTGAGCGGGCGAACATGGAAATGAGTGGGAGAAACTAGAATTTTAACGGGCCAAATTGGAAATTGAGCGGAACAAACTAGAAATTGGAGAGGGTCAAACTGAAAATTGAGCGGGCAAATATGGAAATGAGCGGGACAAACTGAAAATTAAGCGGGCCAAACTGGAAATTGAGCGGGCAAACATGGAAATGAGCAGGACAAACTAGAATTTCAGCGGGCTAAACTGGAAATTGAGTCGGCAAAAATGGAAATGAGTAGGACAAACTAAAAATTGAGCTAGACAAATTAGAAATTAAGCGGGCCAAACTGAAAATTGAGCGGGACAAACTGGAAAATGAGCGGGCCATCCACCTCTAGAGCCATGAACAGACTTGAACAATGAGAGAAGGGCTAGCTTTACCAACTTCAACTACTCTTGGGTGTAGTTAATAAACTCTAAAAGATTGAAAATCCATTGTCCTTACACAAATGTGCAAGTCTGAAACATGGCAAATATCAGACTGGTCATAGCATTTTTTAAGGTACGTTAGAATTGTGCTTTGACATAATGAATACCCTGGGAAATAAGCCACTTTCAAAATACCCGCCATTTTAGCTTCTCCAATACCCGCCATTATAGCTTCTCCAATTTTACCCGCCATTATAGCTTCTCCAGTTTGTCCCGCTCAATTTCCAGTTTAGCCCGCTCAATTTCTACTTTCCGAAATTGCTCCATGCTACAAGTTCTCCAGATGCAAATAACTGAAAAATCATGAAAACATGTCCCTCATAATATTGTTCTGTTTTCTCTACCACCCCACCGAATCCATTTTCCATGCAACCCGAGACCTCAACCCGAGCCCAACCCAAGTTTTATCGGGTTGGTGTTTGTATGGCCTAACCGCAAGACCAACTCCCATAACATCCTGTCCAAGCCCAACCTAATGTCAGGTCGATCACATTTTGGTCAGGTTGAACCCGCCCAACCTTCAACCATAAAATCATATATGATATGTCAAGTAACTAATTTGGGTTTGAGAAATTTAGGACTGTGGACCCCACCTTTTATCCAGCTGTGTTTTATGAAAGAAGACAAACTTTGTTTTGCAACTTAGACCTCCACGTGCGGATTACGAATTTCAGGATGAAAATACCCCTTCTTTCATGGAAACGGATTGGGTACTCCCCCTGCCACCAGCTAATGGTGGATGGTTGGTGGTCTGTGGGCCCCACCATGATGTATTCTTTTCATCCATGCCGTCCATATATTTTTCCACATCAGACCAAAAATAAGGTAAATCCAAATCTCAAGTGTACCACATTACAGGAAAAAGTGTTGAATGAGTGTCGAGCATTAAAAACTTTTTGGGGGCCCACTATGATGTCTGTGAGAAATCCTCCCCATCTAAGTTCATTCATAGGGTCACAAAAACCTGGGTGAAGAAGAAAAACAAATTTCATAATGATCCAAAACTTCGATAACCCCTAAAAGGGTTTCAATGGTAGACGTTCAATTCCCCAATGCCTTTTACAGTGTGGTCTACTTGATAGTTAGATCTATCTTATTTTTTGTCCCAAGCCTTAATATGAGGTTGCCAAATATATGGACGGTTTGGATATAACACAGACCTCATGATGGGACCCACAAAAGGCGGTGGGGATTACAATAGCAAAAAAAAAAAAAAAAACTGGGAACTGTAGCTAGGGTTTTCTATAGCTACGGATTACAACTGTAGCTATAGACGTAGCTCCGCGATCAATCGCAGGTCCTGCGATTCCTCCGCAAGTCGCTGTCCCAATCGGCAATCAATCGTGGATCCCGCGATTCCACCCCCGATCTATGGCTACAGATTATAATCGTAGCTATAACCATATCCGTATCCTTTATTTCGTTCTTTTTTTTTTTTTTTTTACATGGAGAATTTTATTCTACCTACATTTTTCTCTAATGCATATTTATATAAATATGTATATATAAGCATATAAATTTTTTTTTTATCTCTTTTTTTCATTTCTTTCTTTATTCATATAACAAGAATATCTTCTAAACCAAAATTAGTTACTTGACGTACCATATATGATTTTAGGGCTAGAAGTTGGGCGGGCTCAACCCGACCAACCTGTGGCCGACCCAACATTGGGTTGGGCTTGGGCAGGATGTATCGAGTTTGGTCTTGGGGTTGGGCCATACAAACACCAACCTGATAAAACTTGGGTTGAGCTCGGATTGAGGTCTTAGGTTGCCTGACCCAACACGAACCCGATTAATATATAAGTTTCTTATAAATTAATTATAATTGAGTGCAGATCATCTGTGTTGAAGGCAAAGGAAATTCCAATGCCTCCCCTCAAGCTAACAATATATGCTGGATTTTCCTCTCCCAAATAAATTACTTGATACAAAATACAACTTGTGATGGAGTAGTCCTATACTTTAGTTTGTTTGTTTAGAAAAAAATGCATGGAAATGATGGTGAAGTGAAGGGAATTGACCGTGAAATGAAACGGAATCACTGGAATTGACCGTGAAATGCATGGAAATGACCGTGAAGTGAAGGGAAATGACCGTGAAGTGCATGGAAATGATCGTGAATCAACACAGAATTGCCAGGATTGACCGTGAAATGCATGAAAATGACCGTGAATCAACGCAGAATCGCCGGGATTGACCGTGAAATGCATGGAAATGACTGTGAAGTGGAGCGAATTGACCGTGAAATGCATGGAAATGACTGTGAAGTGGAGCGAATTGAACGTGAAATGCGTGGAAATGACCATGAAGTGAAGGGAATTCACCATGAAATGCATGGAAATGATCGTGAATCAACACGGTTGGAAATGACCGTGAAATGCATGGAAATGACCGTGAAGTGAAGCGACCGATCAAAATCGAGCGGGCCAAACCGAAATTAAGCGACAAATCAAAAATGAGCGGCCAAACCGAAAATCGAGTGGGACAAATCGAAAATTGAGTAGGCCAAACAGAAAAATGAGCGGGCCAAATGGAAATTGAGTGAGACAAACCGAAATTGAGTGGGCCAAACTAGGAAATGAGCAAAGCAAATCGAAAATCGAGCGCCAAACTAGAAATTAAGCGCCAAACCGAAATTAAGCGCCAAATCGCCTAATCAAAATTGAGCGACAAATCGAAAATGAGCGGACAAACCGCAAAATGAGCCGATAAACCGAAATTGAGCAGGGAAACATGAAATCACAGGCAAACTAGAAAATCATTATGCCCATCCGATTCCTATGGTATGATCCACTGATATTTTGATATGCTTCAATTTAGGGCTCAACCCCTTAATTAGATAGAAAAACAGATCGACGGTGTTGTATACTACATGAAACGGATTGACTACTCCCCCTGCCACCAGCTAATGGCTGGTGCTCGGTGCTCTGTGGGCCCTATCATGATGTATGTGTTTCAACCATACTGTCCGTCTTTTTTTATATATCGTTTTATGATATTATACAAAAAAATGAGGTATATCCTTATCTCAATTGGACCACATTATAGGAAACAATGTTTAATGAACATCGACCATTAAAAACCTTTTGGTGGCCATAAACGTATTGGATCAAGCTGATCTTTGTTTTTAGCCTTCATCTGGGTCTTTATGACGTAATAAACAGATTGGATTTCATATAAGCAGTACAGTCGGCCTCAGGAGGATTTAAATGATGGATATCTAATCACTATTGTTTTCCTGTATTGTGGTACATCTAAGATTTATATCCCTCTTATTTTTAGGATGAAGCCCTGAAATGACAATAGGGAAGGATGAAGATTTCCTATTAGGCAGTTTCAGCAACATAGCCATTGGAATGTTGTCTATCTAATGAAGGACTTGGTCCCATGGCTGGCTAGTGGTAGACTCAGGACATGATTTAAGGTCCAATTTGAGGCCCACATATCCAATCAAATTCCATTGATTGGACTTGGTACCACATATGCAGAACTGGTAGCCTTATTGTTGGGTTTATGCAAAAAACCATAGAGTATGGGAGGGTTTCATACAGCCGTACACATATCCAAGCCCATGCGGTTGTCCTTACTTCACGGTCATTACCATGCATTTCACGGTTAATTCTGGCGATTTCGTTTCATTTCACGGTAATTTCTATGCATTGTTCAGGTCTGTTCATGGCTCTGGAGGTGGATAGCCCGCTTATTTTCCAGTTTGTCCTGCTCAATTTCCTGTTTGGCCCACTCAATTTTCAGTTTGTCCCGCTCATTTCCATGTTTGCCCGCTCAATTTCCAGTTTGTCTCGCTCAATTTTCAGTTTATCCCGCTCAATTTCCAGTTTGTCCCGCTCATTTTCCAGTTTGTCCCACTCATTTTCCAGTTAGGCCAGTTTGACCTGCTCAATTTCCAGTTTGGCCCGCTCATTTTTCAATTTGGCCTGCTCAATTCCAATTTGTCCCGCTCAATTCCCAGTTTGGCCCGCTCAATTTTCAGCTTATCCCGCTCGATTTCCAGTTTGTCCCGCTCAATTTCCAGTTTATCCCGCTCAATTTCCAGTTTGGCCCGCTCAATTTCCTGTTTGGCCCGCTCATTTTCCAGTTTGTCCCGCTCATTTCCATGTTTGCCCGCTCAATTTCCAGTTTGTCTCGCTCAATTTCCAGTTTATCTCGCTCAATTTCCAGTTTGGCCCGCTCAATTTACAGTTTGTCCCGCTCAATTTTCAGTTTGTCCCGCTCAATTTCTAGTTTGTGCCACCCAACTTTCGGCCATAAAATCCTATATGATACGTCAAGTAACTAATTTTGGTTTAGAAGATATTCTTGTTATACGGTTAAAGAAAGAAATGGAGAAAAAAGAGATAAAATTTTGTTTATATGCTTATATATACATATTGATTATAACTATGTGTAGGTGGAATAAAATGAAAAAGGATAAAAACTAAATGCAAGGAAAACATTAAATTCCTCTTATGTAAACTGAATTAATGCTCCAAACAGTGTTCCCACAAACAAATTTTCCGAAAGGACATTCATCCAAATATGCTATGAAATAAATTTTCAGACTAAAAATTTGTTTTCGCTTGGCCTGGGCCTGGCTCATTGACAGTCCTACATGTGACCAGCAGGCAACAAATGAATGTGCGTATTTGAATGCAAAGACCTTTTGGTAATGAATTTGTCTTTTAAAAAAAATATTCAATTTGTCTGGAGGCTGAATTACTCTCATTAAACCAATGTTTTCTAATTCATGTTTACTTAATGTCATTATTACATTGTAGGGTGCCATGAAGAGACAGGAAGCCTCCAAAGATATTTTCAGGCCACAACAGCAAAAAAAGGCTAGGATCTTCTAGAGTATGAGATTTCAGCAAAGATGATATGACTTCAGCAAGCAAGAAATATGCCACTTGTGTAAAGAAATAGAATAATCATTCAATCACCTATATCTTGTTTGTGGAATGCCTAGGGATATGGAACTTCTTCAAACGCTTTTTAATTTGTTGGGTTCTCCAAAAAAGTGGCCTTGGTCGTAGGTGGGAGGATGAAATTGTTGTTTAATCAAGTAGGGAGAATTTTGAGGATGCTTTCATTTGACATAATCTGGTAGATCTGGAAGGAAAGGAATAAGAAATTCTTTGAAAACAGAGTATCATTAGAAGTGAGTGAGAGACATGATCAAGAATTTTTTATCAGTTGGTTGAATTTAGTGAAAATGGGTTTTGTGTCACTTTGGCATCTGTATGGAAAGAGCTTGAACAGCGACAACATGGACAAAAGAATTTAGTTGATGTTATGAGAAGTGACTAGGGAGAAATAATATGGTGTTTCAGACCGGTGAGACTCCAACAAGGCAGGTGAGTCTCATTTATATATAAACACTTCAATAAAAGTGGAACTCATTGTTACAATACTTAAAACATACAAGATTCAGTTTATTTAACTTTCTGTAATCCAGTCAGATTGAACGGGATCCCACAACATTAATAAAGATGATTTCAGAGCCCAAATGAGAGTGAAATGGTAAATTAGTCATTGTAGAGAGAGATTTATGATCAGTCATTTCTGAAAGTTTGCATTTTAAAATTGCTTGCTAGTTCTACCAGGAGATAGATACATGTACATCCAACTCTCAGATTGCCCGCTGATTTGCATGACCATTCCTTCAAAACTAAGAACTGCCTTTGAAACTACCAAACCTCACCAAGATTATATGACCACGATGCAACCAGTAGTTTAGATAAACCAGATGCAACTGATAACTATTATAGTTTCATTCCTACAACCTACATCACACAATGTTCCTCATATCGAAGCTCCATTCCAAATAAAATCTTTGAAACAATCAGTGTAATGATAAAAAGAATAAACAAAATTTATAATAGAAGCAAAGGAAATAAGCACTACCAAATGATAAAGCAAAGGTTAGTGCATTATCAAACTGATTCAGTTTATGAGATTCTTCTCCTCCTCATATATACTAGCCTGAACAAAGAAAACAAGCCCACAAACATGCATGAATTTGTCTCATGACTTGAACTCATTTAACCTAGAGAGCATTCAAGAACCAAGGCCCAGAAGTACATATCAAGTTCAATATTGTGCTAAAAGTGAAATCGATCAATTTCTGGACAAAACTAATAGGAACAAAAAAAAAAATGGGAGATTTAATATTGTTGCTGTATTTTCTTAATGATCTATATGCAGCTAGCACATCCGTAGCTGGCTCAGATCAATAGCCTAGCTCACCAAACCATGGACTGCTTTTGCATCTTTTTACTGACCAAGTATTTTCTTAACTGATGGTTTGCAAACAGACGATTAAGAAAAAGCTGAAACAAAAATCAAAATTTGATAGAAAAAAGATAAAAATTGGACCTATTTACAATAGTCACTTGCCCATTAGTTGGGTCAGCTTAGCATCAAATTCCTTCTTCAGTTCCACCTCTTCTTCCAAATACCTCCACTTCAGCTCAGTCTTCTCATCTTCATGCAATCGTATCAGCTTCTCTCTCTCTCTCTCTCTCTCTCTCTCTCTCTCTCTCTCTCTGCTTCAAACTCTTTTATCTGATTTGACTAGCTATCAATGAATTGAGCAATCTCCTCAAGCCTACTTTAAGGACTGTTTGGATTTGTGGATTTTTTATTTTTTATTTTTGAAGAAAATGGAGTTTTTTGGGAAACTCCATATCTTGAAAACAATAAGAAATGAAAAATTGTTTCCCATGATTGTCTTTCAGCAAGATTTTCTTGAAAAAATTTCATCATTTACAAATCTATATTCATGGAAAATTTGTTGTCAGTCTAGGTAAGGAAACTTAAAGGGGGCATTTTTCAGGAAAGAAGCTGATACGAATGGATTGGCATGTTTCATCGGTTACAAATCTATATTCATGGAAAATTTCATCGTTTACAAATCTATGACAATAGTTTTGCAATTTCAAATACCAGCTTCTAGATTGAGCAACTTGGATTGCATAAATGATTGAGTGAACACATAGCATGTAAAATAGGAACTATAGGCATTAGTGAGCAGAAATGAGCAAGAATGAATCAGGCATTTCATCGAACACATGGACTACAATGCATTTCATAAAACATATCATTTGAAAATCATTTCAAATAAACAGCACAACAAGTTCTTAAGCATAGATCGCAACCCGTGATCATTATCTGGGCCCTTAGGGAAAATTAAACGTAACATAGGGTTCAAACTTGTCGGCGGTTTCGAAGTAGGAGTTCGACGTAGGGCTTAAGGATCTCTACAATAGACGTATTCTATTAGCAATTGTGAAAAAAGGGTTTCAATAGTCTAGGTTTTTGGGTCGAGGGTTGGATCTCACCTGTTTGTGGTCCCGCTCGTGGCACGAAGTCTTCTCTCATTGTTCAGGTCTGTTCATGGCTCTGGAGGTGGATGGCCCACTCATTTTCCAGTTTGTCTCGTTCAATTTCCAGTTTGGCCCGCTCAATTTCCAGTTTGTCCCGCTCAATTTTTAGTTTGTCCCGCTCATTTCCATGTTTCCCGCTATTTTCAGCTTGTCTCGCTCAATTTTCGGTTTGTCCCATCAATTTCTAGTTGGGCCCGCTCATTTTCCAGCTTTGTCCCGCTCAATTTTCAATTTGGCCCGCTCAATTTTCCGCTTTGTCCTCGCTCAATTTTCGCTTGTCCCGCTCAAATTTCTGGCCCGCTCAAATTTCATTTGTCCCGCTCAATTTTCATGTTCGCTCTGTTTGTCCCGCCCAATTTCCAGTTTGGCCCGCTGAAATTCTAGTTTGTCCCGCTCATTTCCATGTTTGCCCGCTCAATTTTCAGTTTGTCCCGCTCATTTTCCAGTTTGGCCCCCTCATTTTCCAGTTTGTCCCGCTCAATTTTCAGTTTGGCCTGCTCAATTTCTAGTTTGTCCCGCTTAATTTCCAGTTTGGCCCACTCAATTTCTAGTTTGGCCCGCTCAATTTCCAGTTTGGCCCGCTCAATTTCTAGTTTGTCCCGCTCAATTTTCAGTTTATCCTGCTTATTTCCATGTTTGCCCGCTCAATTTCCAGTTTGGCCCGCTCAATTTCCAGTTTGTTACTTCATGGTCATTTTCATGCATTTCACGGGCAATCCCGGCGATTCCGTTTCATTTTATGGTCATTTCCATGCATTTCATGGTCAATCCCGGCGATTCCGTTTCATTTCACGGTTATTTCCATACATTTCCTGGTCAATCCCGGTGATTCCATTTCATTTCACGGTCATTTCCATGCATTTCATGGTCATTTCCCTTCACTTCACGATCATTTCCATGCATTTCACGATCAATCCCGACGATTCCATTTCATTTCACAGTCAATCCTGGCGATTCCGTTTTGATTCACGGTCATTTCCATGCATTTCACGGTCAATTTCCTTCACTTCACGGTCATTTCCATGCATTTCACGGCCAATTCCCTTCACGGTCATTTCCATGCATGGTCATTTCCATGCATTTCACGGTCAATTTCCTTCACTTCACGGTCATTTCCATGCATTTCACGGGCAATCCCGGCGATTCCGTTTCATTTCACGGTCATTTCCATGCATTTCACGGTCAATCCCACGATTTCGTTTCATTTCACAGTCATTTCCATGCATTTCACGATCAATCCCGACGATTCCGTTTCATTTTACGGTCATTTTCATGCTTCATGGTCATTTCCATGCATTTCACGGTCAATCCTAGCGATTCCATTTCATTTCACGGTCATTTCCATACATTTCATAGTCATTTACATGCATTTCATGGTCATTTTCCTTCATTTCACGGCCATTTTCATGCATTTCCTGGCATTTCCCAAGACTTCAATCCAAGCCCAACCCAAGTTTTATTGAGTTGCTGTTTGTATGGCCCAACCCCAAGACCAAACTCGATACATCTTGACCAAGCCCAACCCAATGTCGGGTCGGTCACAGGTTGGTAGGGTTGAGCCCGCCCAACTTTCAGCCCTAAAATTATATATGGTACGTCAGTAACTAATTTTGGTTTAGAAAATATTCTTATTATATGAATAAAGAAAGAAATGAAAAAAAAAAGAGATTTTTTTTATATGCTTATATTTATATATTTATATAAATATGTGTTAGAAAAAAAATGTAGGTAGAATAAAATTCTCCATGTAAAAAAAAAAAAAGAAAAAAAAAAAAGAAAGAAAGAAAGTGTGTTGGGATATGGCTATAGCTACGGTTATAATCCGTAGCCATAGATCGGGGGTGGAATCGCAAGGTTCACGATTAATCGCCGTGTTGGGATACGGCTATAGCTACGGTAATAGCTACGGTTATAATCCGTAGCTATAGATTGGGGGTGGAATCGCGAGGTTCACGATTAATCGCCGATAGGGACAGCAACTTGCGGTGGAATCATGGAATCCATGATTGATCGCCGACTTACTGGTATATCTACGGATTATAACCGTAGCTATATCCGTATCCCTGTCCACACACCATTACCATTCTACTTGAACGTCTACCGTTGAAACCCTTTTAGGGGCCCCACAAGTTTTGGATCATTACGAAAATCGTTTTTCCTCTTCATCCAGGTCTTTGTGGCCTTATGAATAGATTGGATGGAAAATAAATGTTATGGTGGGCCCTACAAAAGTTTTAACGAGAAAATCAATTTTCCGCTGCTCTGTGTGGTGTGGCCCAGTTGATCATTGGATATGATTTTCTTTTTTTTGGATAATGCTCCGAAATGATCTCGAAATATGGATGAACGTTGTGGATATAATAAATACATAGCTGTGGGGCCATGTAACTTTGATCTCTTTTAAGCCGTTCGTACAACTGTCAGTTGGAGGAGCGTCAGCGCTCGTCTTCGCAGTGAAAAGGAGGGGTAGTTTCGTCCTCAAAGTCGCTGTCCGCACGTGCTAGTCTAAGTTGGTCACTTAAGTTTGTATTCTTTCATAAAAACCGCTGGGTAAAAGGTTTTGTCAACAGTGGTCATTTTCTCAAAAATCAGGCTTACTGGGAAACGGATTGGCTACTCCCCCTGACACCAGCCCCTGGCTGATGGTCGGTGCACTGTGGGCCCCACCATGATGTATGTATTTCATCCATTACGTTCATCCATTTTTAAAGATCATTTTAAGAATTTATTTAAAAAATGAGAGGTATATAAATCTCAGGTCGACCACACCACATGAGAATAATAGTGATTGGATATCCATCATTAAAATCCTCCTAAGGCCCAATGTACTGTTTATTTGACATCCAATCTGTTTATTAGGTCATACAGGCCCAGATGAAGGGGAAAAACAAAAATCATCTCAATCCAAAACTTTTATGACCCCCAAAATGTTTTTAATGGTTGACGCTCATTCAACACTGTTTCCTGTAATGTGGTTCATTTGAGATTGGGATATATCTCCTTTTTCGTCTCATACCTTAAAATGATCTTTAAAAATATATGGACGGAATGGATGAAACAAATACATCATGGTGGGGCCCACGGAGCACCGACCACCAGCCATTGGCTGATGTCAGGGGGAGTAGCCAATCCGTTCCCGGCTTACTGGGCCAAACGATGCAACCCCGACAGACGTCTACAAACACTAGTAGGTGTTTGGTTCATGGGCATCTAGTAGTGGGACCAAAGACAGCATGCAACGGTTGATACGAGGCCACGACAGCTTGACAATGAAAGATGTAGTTGACATGAAATCATAGAAGATACTGTCTCTGTTGCAAGGCATGAGACAAGATATGAAAAGGAGAGCATGTCAGGCAGCCTAAGTGAATGTAGGCTGTTGATCTAGTCCACCCAGTCCATGCAGGTGGGCCATGATCTATCCATCCAAACCCCAAGTCAAAAAACCATGCTATGATTGTGGGTCATCAACCCCCACTTTAGGTTAATCTATTTTTGACCGATCCGAACCATAGGAAGACTAAGACCGAACGGTCCAGATTCTTTCTACCACTTCTGAGAAATTGATCCAAGAAATTTCCAAGAACAAGATTCGTAATTTGTCACCATGATCAACACGTGGGTGGCTCACACACGCATCGTACAAGCAGATGACACATGTCGTCTCTGGAACACTGCAACGTGGCATGCAACTCTTGAAAATGTAAATGAATTGAGAATGACAGCTTCAAAGAGAAGAATAGACTCATTTGAGATTTATATCCCATGAAACAATTAATAAAGATTCCATGCGGCTGTGAGAGTGGAAAGAAATTCCAATGCATGGTTTTCTCTCGTTTGTTACACTCAAACATCACAGCTGTTGAACGAGCCAGGGTTCTTTGTATCGAATAGGGAAGGTTCTGCTGCTAACCGAGTTTATACACGTGAATCCCATTGTTGGATTATCCAAGCCGTTGAATCTCATGGATGGACCACAACCCCACAACCCCAAAATATCCGAAATCGAAAGATACCTCAGTTGAATTTGGGTTGTTGGTGCATTTGCTTTCCGACAATGGAAAGGCTAAAGTTTACTAACTGAGGAGATTTTTTAGTCATGGTCCATTAATGACGTGGGCCATCAGATCAATGGTTTGGATAAACCATCTACGATTAAGAAGGTATAATAAAATGAGCTGCGAGTAAACTGACTCTGGTGCATCGCATGTTGAAGCAGTCATGGTTCATCGCCACTCCACCGTACCCATAGTTGTTCAGTTTGTCGTTCTGAACCGTCCATCTCGTAGGGCCTACCTTTATGATCTGTAATACAAAAACTGTACTGGAAAACATTCCTGGAGTTTGATTAATATAGTCTTCAAATGGATGGTGACTGACATGTGTACATTTAATGAACCAGGCATCTATGCTAACCTGGGCTATAAGACATTTTAGTAGACATGTATGGCATCCAATCGATCCAAGATGATCAACTCACCGTGAAAATCCGAAGCCATAGAAATCTAGCCGATCCTACCATCAGATGTGCCTTGCCTACGGACTTTATGGAGGGTTTTGGGTCCATATAGACTTTAGTCAATGACTCCAAAATTTTCGTTTCTAGAAACTTCGAAAGTTCAAGATTGATTGGACAATTTAAATACGAATATATTAAATTAAAGGGCGATAATAGGACAGGAGAACTGGAATATGTAGAGCTGGCTCTCCATAATATAGAGGCAGAGTGGTGGACCTATCGAAACCACCTCATATGCTTGCACGAGATAAAAACTTATATTTCAAACAATAAAATCACGTGACAATCATGTCCATTATTTTTTCTAGAAGGTTAGCCCCACTGCTGATTTGATAGTTGTTACTGTCAAAATCTAGACTACCCTCCCCTTGGAGCTCCAAACTCTTACCGAGCCCTAGGCCTGCACAGAAACAGTGAGCAAAGGAGACCCTGGCTTAAATAAGGGACCCTCCGATATCTAAGTCAGGTCAAGAGAATCTGGATCTAAGTTGAGTTGTAGAGGGAGAGTGCGAGATATTGCGTACTTGTTTCCTCCTTCAAAGATGTTACTTATACCCATTAGCTTAGGATGGGCTGTCCACATAAGTCAACGCATCTTAGGGGCATTTGCTACATCCCGCGGGTGATTCGGCAACCCAATCGTTCAGTGGTTGTGTGGAAGTGGACGGTTGAATAACCATCGCTAATCGTGTGGTAGTGGGACACCTCATGGTCCCCTCATTAATGGATTCTGATCTGAATCCCGAACGGACTGCCTCGACCTCGGATCACTCCGAGTCGACCACCTTGGCCTCGGATCAACCCAAAGTTTGGGGTTAGCCGTCCAGGCTTAGGAGGTCTCTTGGCTTTGAGCTGACCGCATCGGCCCCGGATCACTCCAAGCTCCGAGTTGGCTTCCCAGGCATTGGCCTCATATCGAAGACGTAAAGAATGTCGAGTTGGAAGTCATGCCTCTACTTATTCATATAGTTCTAAGTTTAGTCTTGCGCTTCGAATCGGCTCTAATAACCTCGGGCCTCGGAGTTCAGGTGTCTCTAATCTTCCCATAACAATAGTTAATTATTTTTTCTTTCTACTGTGGCTAGCTTTCATACATGGACAAGATTGCCTAATACTTGTTTATTTTGAAGTATAGATTACTAATTTAGGGCTATATATACGAGTAGACCTAATTTACATATCACTTTACCACATATCTCATATATCAGATGTAAATTGCATATTGATCATGTCATCATATACCTCCATTGATACCTGACATAATAGGTTTTGATTAGGCCACATGCCGTTGTTAGAGATAAGGCCTGGTTAAGGATTTACTTGACTTAACAACTTTCAAATATATTGGGACATGTTTGAAAGTTATTACGTCAAATAAGTTTCTAAGAGTTGCATGTAGCCCAATCAATTTCCACAATAGAGATTTGTGGTGGTAGAGTCACCATACAATTTGCCTATCGAGAGATATAACTCTACTATGTCATGGTTCTTTCATTTCCACCATACCATCTCCTTTAAAATGTGAGAGGGAGTAGACATGGTTGTTAATGGGCCGTCTTAGCTTGGAATTTCGGCTGTTCAGGTGAGGCCAATTCAAAATTTTGATTTTGCCCAGTTTGAGGTGGGCTGATTGATAGTTATAGGAGTATATAGAGCTGGGCATTTTTTATCCGATCTGTCGGATCCGCACCGAACCGAAGGCCTGGATTGGTGCGGTTTGAGTTGGATTAGTCAGATCCGATCGTCCATCGAATCGAGTTTGGATCACATTTACTCCGGACCGATCCGAACCGGAATCTGAACCGAATGGATCCAATCCGGACCGATCTAATCCGATCCAGGGTGATTCAATGGTGGAAATCAATACTTCTACTTTTTTCTATGGTATGGCCCACTTGAGCTTTGAATATGCATCGATTTTGGGTTCACCTACTAAAATGATTTGGAAAAACGAATGGATGGCGTGGATAATCCATATGCATTCATGGTGGGCCCCAACAGAGTTTACGTGGTACAATCTGAGCCCGCAGTGCAATTCAATCGTGGGAAGCGGATTGGGTACTGAATAACTCACTACGCTAAGCATACTAAGTAAACTTTGTGGGGTCCACCGTGATTTATATATTTTATCCACTCCTTCCATCCATTTTATAAGATAATTTTAGGGCTTAAGTCCAAAAATGAAGCATATCCAAATCTCAAATGAACCACACCGTGGGAAACAGTGTGAATTGAAAGTCTACCGTTGAAAAATTCTTGGAGCCACAGAAGTTTTGGATCAAGCTTATATTTTTATTTTCCCTTCATCCATGTTGGTATGATCTTATGAACAGGTTAGATCACAAATAAACATCACTGTGGGGCCTAGCAGGGTTTCAACGGTGGAAATCATTATTCCGACTGTTTCTTGTGGTATGATACACTGGAGCCTTTTATATGCTTCGATTTTGGGCCTAACCCCTTAAATGAGGTGTAAACACGGAAGGACAGCATGGATAGACCACATACATTCATGGTGGGCTCAACTGAGTTTAGTCAATATGATAAGAGCATACTAAGTACTGACTAACTCATTTGTAATCTGAATTCAAATTTCGTGCCGTGCAAGGCACATTAACACAACAACTTATAGGCTGGACGCGGATTTCGAAGTTCTTGCGCAAGGATGCTGGGTGGGGCCCACTACAATGTACATTATAAATCCATTCCGTCCATCCATTTTTAGAGCTCGTTTTAATACATTCTACCAAAAATGAGGTGGATACAACTCTCAGGTCGGTCACACGAGAGGGAAAACTGGGGAAAGAAATTTCTACCGTTGAAACCGTACTGGGCTCCACCTTGATGTTTATATGATATCCAAACCTTTTACAAGGTTATTCCCAATGGGATGAAGTGAAAACACCAAAATTATAGCCTGATACAAAACTTTCACGGCAATAAAAATGCTTTAACGGTGCTCACTGAATGCCCACTTTTTCCTCTTGTATGGCCCACGTGAGTGTTGGATATACCTCATTTTTGGTCGACATCCTAAATTGATCTTATAAAACGGATGGACGGGATGGATTTCTCAAAAACATTTGCGCAAGAACAAATCCGGGTCATTACAGGCTATAGCTACGTGTTGATATATGTCGTGCAAAGATGAGCGGAGACTTGCCTCGAGCTCCGAGTTGTACGAACGACCTAAATGAGATCAAAATTACATGGCCCATCCAATGTATCTATCATATCTATACCGTTTATCCATTTTTCATGATCATTTTAGAGCATTTGAAAAAAAAATGACCCACAGACCCAATCGATCCGAACCATATCCAACCCGATCCGACTCGGTTTTCTTGACCAAGTCGAACTCAGTTCGAGTCAGGCCAACCGTACATCGGATCAGGTCGGGTCAGATGTCCCAGACTCGGTCCCGGATCGGATCAAGTTCGGGTCAGTCCATGTAAAGTTCGGACCGATTTGAATTGGACCCAATTCGATCCGACTCGGTCCAATGCCCGGCTCTATGAGTATATATACATGAAGGAAAAATAAAAAACAAAAGGGCTTTTACTTTATAAAGAGGTTAGCCTAATCAAAATAGCCCTTTTGTTCATCTAAAATTCACTTGTTATCTGCATTTTCTTGTATTATATTACAATTTCAGTCTATTAATATTCACTACGAAGGAGGATTCTAAAGTATAACTATGGGTCTTTGAAACTCTCTTTTTCACAAAAGAGAGATTGGACACATGGAATGAAAGTGTGATGGTTTCCTTTGTTTTGTGCAGACTGATATTTTTATTTTGTTAAATTTCCACAGCCTGCCTTCTCATGACATCTTCCCACGAGAGGATCTTCTACAATTAATTGATGTTATAGCTAGTAGTTACGGCACCTGATCTCTGATGGGTCTATCACCATGTGTGTGTGTTTGTGTACAACATTTGCCCTGTTCATTGAATGGGCGTCGAGATATCTACCTAAGGTGGCCCACACAACATAGAAAACTTGGGAAGCATCCATATACTACCATGGAAAACAAAGGGGGCTCCAAAATTCAGTATGACCCAAAATTCAGGTGAGTCATGCTGGATTAATAAGAGTTTTAAGGCATTACAATGTTACCTATCTTGTGGCCTACGGCGTGCACCTGATGGATTGACTCTGTTTAGGTAGTGACCCCTGTAGTATGCAGCTCGGTGCTGGCTGATGCTGTGGGCCCCACGATGACGTGGTATTTTATCCATGCTATTCATCCATTTTGCCATCTCATTTTAGGTAGTATTTGAAAAAAAAAAAAGAAAAAAGAGACAGATCCAAATCTCAAGTGGACCACAATATAGGAAAGAGTGGTGATTGGACGCAGACCATTAAAAACCTTTTTTGGACCACGAAAGTTTTGAATCAAGCTGATATTTGTGTTTTCTAGGTGTATCCCTGTCCTCCTTTGAGACGTGCGGATGTGCTTACTTTGCTTCCCACCTTAATGTATGTATTATCCATGTTATTTTAAGGCACGAGCTCAAAAAGGAAGCAAATCTAACTTCCAGGTGGACCATACCATAGAAAATAACAGCAATTGACCTATGAGCAGTGTAAGTTTTGGCTAATGTTTGCTTGTTTATATTCACGCAGGTTTATGTGACCTCATCAACAAGTTAGAGGGTAGATAAACATTATGTAAATGTTAGGGTGGGCCCTTTTTAATAGTAGGGCATTCAATTACTGTTGTTTCTTATGATATGGTTTTCTGGATTTGGACCTCCTTCAATTTAGGGCCCGTGCTTTTAAAATAATCTAGCAAAATATATGGACAGCGTGGATATAAGTTACATGCATTAAGGTGGGTCCCATCATAAGGCCTGTGCCTAATCCGCTCCTCCTTCATCCAGGCCATGTGACATAATTGATAGGTTAGATTGCAGATAAACATTGGTGGGCTGTAGGATGTTTTTTTCTATGGTGGGCATTTAATCACCTATGTTTCTTTGGTGTGGTCCACCTGAGTTTTGGACATGCCTTATTTTTGGACTCACGCATTAAAATGAGCTGAAAAAAAATAAATGAATGCCATGGTTAACCATATGCATCATGGTAGGTAGGGCCCGCAAGACAGACCAGTACTCAGACCTCAGTACCGGAGGGGTCACCACCAAATCCGAGTCGGTGATGGATCGAGAAGAAGTCTGACACGGAGGCGGTGCGAAGACGAAGACTGACGCTCCTCGAGGTCCGAGCTGTGCGAACGGTTCAAAGGAGATCAAAGTTACAGAAGCCCCACAGTGATGTATTTATTATATCTACACCGTTAATCTATTTTTAGAGATCATTTTAGAGTATTATCCAAAAAATGAATCATATCCAAAAATCATATGGACCACACCACAAATAGTAGGGGAGATAATGGTTTTCACCGTAAAAAAATTTGTAGGGCCCGCCATAACGTTTGTTTTTGATCCAATCTATTCATAAGATCACAAAGACCTGAATTAGGAGGAAAAACAAATTTCATATTGATCCAAAACTTCTGTGACACCAAAAAGGTTTTCAATGGTAGACGTTCAATCCCCCACTGATTTTTTCAGTGTGGTCCACTTCATAGTTAGATCTGTCTTATTTTTCGTCCCATGCCTTAGGAAGAGCTCGCCAAATGGATGGACGGTTTGGATATAACACATACCTCATGATTAGACCCACAGAACTTGCTGACGTCAAGACTTGAGACCTCAGTAAATAAATGATTCCAAATTCAATATCTCTCTGCAAATTTATTATTGTTTGTTCTTTGTTGGGCTCCGAATCCGATTGTTACAAATTCCAGTCTATACCCATAAATCAAGGTCAGTTTCTCACTGTGAAATTTTGGGTGCGTTTGGCAACACTGCCAGAAGCCATTTCTGACAGCTTATCTCACAAATTTCCATTCTGTATCCGTAAATCATGGTCAGTTTCTCACTGTGATATTTTGGGTGCGTTTGGCAACACTGCCAGAAGCCATTTCTGACAGCTTATCTTCCAAAAAGAGAAGCTATTCTAAAGTGAGTATGGCGTTTATTTTGAAAGAAAAGCTGCTACCAAACGCACCCAAATATTTTTCCGAAGTTGTTTTGATATCTGCAGCCATGGATTTACACTGAAAGGAAATGGATTGGCTACTCCCCCTGCCACCAGCCCGGTGGCTGGTGGTCGGTGCTCTGTGGGCCCCTCCATGATGTATGTGTTTCATCCATTCCGTTCATCCATTTTTACAGATCATTTTAGTGCTTCATCCGAAGAATTAGAGGGATATAAATCTCAGGTGGACCACGCCATAGGAAAACAATAATGATTGGATATCTACCATTCAAATCCTCCTAAGGCCCACTGTACTGTTTATTTGACATCCAATCTGTTGATTAGGTCATACAGGCCCAGATGAAGGGAAAAAACAAAGATCAGCTTGATCCAAAACTTTTATGGCCCCCAAAAGGTTTTTAATGGTCGATGCTCATTCAACACTGTTTCCTGTAATGTGGTCCACTTGAGATTTTAATATACCTAGTTTTTTGTCCCATACTATAAAATGATCCGAAAAAAAATAGATAGACGGCATGGATGAAACACATACATCATGGTAGGGCCCACAGAGCACCGACCACCAGCCATTGGCTGGTGGCAGGGGAGTAGCCTTCCCAATTCTATTTCTGCCACATCTTGCTTTGCTTTTTCACAACTATTTAATAATTAGACACCCAAGGATATGAATAGTGTACTTGGCTTTTTTGTTTGAACAAGTGGGCCACATTGTTCAGTGATCAGACCGCTCTCCTATCTTGGGTGGCCCATTCCCTGAAAAAAAAGTAATAATAATAAAAATTCCTTGAGAAGGCTATTTTTAGCTTTAAGGGTCGTTTGGATGCCTATAAATAAGGCAAGTTGTTAACAATTTACGAAAAATCATTTACAATCTGCTTTTCAATGTCCTTTTTTTTTTTGCCTGAAAGTCATTTATAGGCTATAAATTATTTACTGCATTTACCCCAATTTCATTTATAGCTGGCTCTTCATTTATAGCCTAATGATTATATTTTCAAAGATTGGCTCTCCATTTATAGGATTGAAATAATTTATAAGCTATCCAAACACAATCATTTACCTGTAAATCATTTACAGCTTACAGCCAAACAGAACAGGCTGTAAATAGTTTACACCTATTAATCATTTACCACTTAAACCATTTAAGTGCATCCAAATGACCCCTTAGTTTATTGTGGCATTTTAATGATTAAAGAATTTATTTAAGGGGTTGTTAGGATGTATGTAAGTTTTTAAGCCGTGACTTTAAGCTATAAGTCACTTAGAAGGGGAGTGACTTCCACCCATAGCCCAATGAAGTTTCAGGTTCGGTTCCAACCCATGGCTCGGTGGTAGATATAGTGCATTTCAACACTTTGGTCATGGTTCGGTTGCCTACGTGGTGTGCATGTGTAAAAAAATAATAAAGAAAAAAAAAAGAAAAAAGACATTTAGGTGAATTTCCTCCCCCAAACAATACTTGTAAGTGATTTATAGTTAAATCACTTCTCACTTACAGAACCTACAGGTGCATCCAAACGGCCCCTAAAGCTTTGTTTGAATGCAAAAAATCAATTCAACAAGGATTAAAATAAAGTCGCGATGTTGCCTTGTACAACTTGGATCAAATAGGAAGCTTTTTAAGAGTAAAATATGTGTCTAAGTGCATCAAAGCATGTTTATGTGTGTCTAAGTG
Source organism: Magnolia sinica (assembly GCF_029962835.1). Lineage (NCBI taxonomy): Eukaryota > Viridiplantae > Streptophyta > Magnoliopsida > Magnoliales > Magnoliaceae > Magnolia > Magnolia sinica. The sequence goes on along the minus strand of NC_080573.1, from coordinate 1,961,872 downwards.
CATCTAAGTATATTACACTTGGATGAACTTAAAGACACTTACAAACTGCATTTATATGCACTAAGAGACACTTAAACACACTTAACTGTGCTTGATCCACTATTGTATAGTTGTACTAGTGTTTTAAATAGCGGTAGCGTGTTGCGTAGCATTCAACCCTCCGTAGCGTGTAGCAAAATATCGTAGCGTGTAGCGTAAGCTACACAATACTTCTATTTTTTAATTTTAATATATATATATATATATATATACACACGGAAACGCTCACCTACGAACCAGTTCGTACGTACTACGTACGAACTTTTTTGAGAACCCATCATACGTGATGTGGATCCAAAATCTGAACCGTTCATGTGAAGCAGCACCTCCTGAAATCCCCCGGGCCCAAGTTTTACTTTGATCTAAAACTTTGATGGGCCATGAAAAATGAAAATAGTTTCCTCCCTTGATTTGCATTTCTCTTTGCTATGGCCCACCAGAATATTAGATCGGGGTGAAAATTTGTCACATGGGGTTTTATGGGATTCCGCATCACATGGAATGTTCAGATTAGACACCCATGGCACGTGTGCAAAGGTGCGCATGTGCGCAGGGGAGCATGACTCTCTCTCTCTCTATATATATATAGGGAAAAGGTACTATGCGCTCGACCTCACGAGTCTGTCCCAATATATATATATATATATATATATATATATATATATATAGGGAAAAGGTACTATGCGCTCAACCTCACAAGTCCGTCCCATGAGCTCGAGCTGTGTGGGCCCCACCGTGATGCGTTTCGAACATCTACCCCATCAGTCAGATGCACCATTCCATCCTGGGCCTAGGTCTCAAAAATCAAGTCAATCCGTGACTTGTGTGGGCCGCACCACATACAAAAGTGGGGAGGGGCCGTGCACCATTAAAACATTTATAATGAGTTTTTTGGGCCCACCGAGATGTGTTTTGCAAATCCAGCCCATCCATTATGTGTGTCGCACTTGCATGAGGGTTTAGACCAAGTTTCAGCATCATTCAAAACTCAGGTGGGCCCCACCAAGTGCTTTTATATGTTTTAACGGTGTTTCACATGATTTTAGATGGTATGGCCCACCTGAGTTCTGTATACGGCTGATTTTTGGGATATCCCATAATTTAGAGGGTACCCATCAAATGCACGGTGTTGATGTCGACACGCATCACGGTGGGGCCCACACAGCTCGACCTCACGGGAGCTAATCGTGAGGTCGAGCCCATAGTACCTTTTCCCATATATATATATATATATATATATATATATATATATATATATGATAAATATTAAAGCCTTTCTACACTCCTCGGCTTCTTCCGTTACTTTTGGGCACAGCTTTATCCCATTGTGGGTTCTGGCCAAATGATGCTTTAGGTGAGTCACGCGTCCCGTACATCTTTGACCACAAAAATTGCATAGCACATAATTTCTATGAGATTGTCCAAGTGGATTATCAGCCACATATTTCCATGCAAAATCTTTCTCTCTTTTTCTTCAAACATTCTTCTCTCTTTAGTTCACCACTTGACCAAAAAAAAAAAAAAACACGTCACAAATAAATCACTGAATCACAAAAATAAACATACGCATACTATTTACACTCATACGCACACCACAGTGGGCCCACCATAGAAAATAATGCAAATTCACCCCTTCATGCACCTCAGTGGGCCCCACGTGGGCCACACCATAGAAAATAATGCACATCTCACCCTTTCACGCACCTCAGTAGGGCCCACGTGAGCCACACCATAGAAAATAATGCACATCCCACCCCTTCACGCACCTCAGTGGGGCCCACGTGGGCCATATCACAGAAAAAAACGTATAAAGAACAAAAAACCGACAGTAACTAGTATTTTAAAAGGGAAAAAATGAGGAAAAAACTGAAAATATCAAGTTATTTTCATTGTACATCGAAAAAATTAAAAAAAAAAAAAGGAGCATACCTATTTTTGTCCCAAGATGAGATTGAATCAGTGAAAACTGCAAATGTTGAAGCTCCACAGCGATCGGTTTGCGTCTAGAAGCAGTTTTTCCAACTCAAGATTGAAAAGTGGGGAGAGGAGCAATGTCAGTAGCGTCGGTTTTGCGCCTGGCAGCAAATTTTCGACCTCAACATTGAAGGGTGGGGAGAGGAGCAGCGTCGGATTGGGCCTGTGAGAGGATTTTTGGTCTCCAAATCGAAGGGTGGGGAAAGCAACTGCGTCGGTTGCTTCGGTTTGGGAGTAGAAGCCCTTTCGAATTAGGTTTTTTCTTTTTTAACTTAAGTTTAGCTTGTGGTGTGAGTTCACCACTGTTTCCTGCACTGAAAGAACAAAATAAATAAATAAATAAATAAATTACCAAACAGGTAGCGCACGCTACCTATCCGTAGCGATTTGCTACGCTACGCTACGTAGTGTACGCTACCGCTACGCTATGGGTGCTGCTGAAAACACTAAGTTGTACTATACAATGCTTTGTATTCAATCTAGCCTCTTTCTTGTTTTCATATGTTTGACCTTCAAATTGTTTTACCTTTTTTAAGTCCATCTTTAAAGTAACTTGACATCAATTGGAGTACAAAGCCCTTAACATAAATGATAAGGGAATTAGAAATTACATTTTGTTTTCATGTTATTAGTGTAATGACTGTGATTTAATTCAATAGGGGATCTGATAAACCTAAACAATGTATATTCTGTTCTTTTTAATGGTTGAGATTTTTACTGTAAAATGCGGCTTAAGAATTCTAATTTTACCAAACAATGCCATGAATAATTGAAACACCCAAAAGTGCATTTCAGGCAGTGAAATGGCAAAAAAAAAAATTGTGAAGGCAAACATTGTTGGGCCCACTTGGCATGTGTATGACATACAATCCTTTCAATGGGCACACCTCACTATGATGATTAGACGAACCAAAATCAGGCCGGCAAAAAAAAAAAAACACCCAAAAATCACCTAATTCAGGTGGCCCACCGGGATTTTAGATCGCCCTAACTTTTGGTTTGCCCGATCATAATGATGGTGATGGGGAAATTATGTGCACACGCGCACGCACACCACCACCCCTACGCACGTACGTATGCAGAAGAATGACTCCACCATCGATCTGACTCGATGACGACGTCCAGGGAGGGCTTCCTAGCTAGAAGACACTGATAGTTAAGAAAAGTCCATCATGGGATCTCATGATCGTGGCCTACTCGTCGGATTGATTTCGTATTTTAGGTTTTGCTTATTGTTATTATTTAGAACATCGTGAACGCTTTAGATTTCTCCGTTTGGTTTTTATTTTAGTTTACTTCATCACCAAATAATAGGTTGCACACATGGTGCGAGTTTTTGAGATATAGGGTTTTCCCTATAAATAGGCACCCCTTGTAGTTCTTTTGATTGATTCAAGTTTAATAAAAATTTCTGCTTTATTTTTTTCTACTCTCTTCATGAGTTGTGGAAGAATTCAAAAGTGGGTGCGAAACCCTCCCTTTTCGAAGGGCTAACTACCGTGGCGCGAAGCCACATCGATCCCGATTCACCCCATCTTCCATCATCTTTTTTTTTCTCATCTTATACCACCATCCGTGCTTCGAATTCGTCCTTTGTTGCATCAGTTTCTTCATTACAGCAGATTTCGGCTCTGCAGGAGGTCAGAAACTTCGACAGAGTACTACGCACAAGCCACCGCTTGGATCAACCCGAAACTTTGGGGTTTTGGAGCCTACCCCTAGCCGACCAGGGCCAAGGGGGGCTTTCTCGAAACCGACGCCTCCTCGGCACTTGCGCACGTGCGAGTGCCCCAGGCCCGCTGTCCAGACGGGGGAATCGTCTTTGGTTCAGGTTTTATCCATCTTTGCCTCCTCATGCATGTTTTCTTCATAAACCCTAAACCTAGATTGCATTTTCCCTAAATTGTTTGCCGTTTTCATCACCCTAGGGTTCCTTGAATTGAAATTAGGGAATCCCTTGGATTAGGGACTGATTTTTATGCATGTGTGGTTGATTTTTATTTCCCTTTGACATCGTTTGGTTTATAATTTTTATTGGTCCAATCCTAGCCTGTGTCAGCCTGGACCCGCATAGATTCCCCTTTTAATTGAATGATTTAGACTGTCATGCGGGATGTGGAATTTGTGTAACTGTTTCTGAATTGGTGTGATTTAAGCCTGAATTCTTGCATCTCATACTTAAATTTCATGTCCTGCATCAGATGGGGTGCACCTGTTGGACGGGTTAAATATCATACACACACCATGTGGGGCCCCACAATGCTTGACTCAGCCACTTCTGAAAGAAATAGGCAGGGGCATTTCAGTCAGTTCACCTCCCGAAACAGCACATCTTAGGAGTTTCAATTAGTCAAGTAATTGTTTTGTAAAATTAGGATTCTTGAGGAATTTAGCGGTAAAACTCGCTAACTTGTTTCTAGTTGAATTTTTCAGTTCAAATTTCCTTTCGCTTTGTAAGTTCTTTCTTTTTCATAGACAATTACATTTAGAGACTAGTGTTTTAAATAGTGAATAGCATGTAGCTAACAGCCCTTTGAAGCATGAGGTATAAGCTACGTAGCATGTAACGTAAGCCACTCTACTCCTAACTTTAAATTAAAATAATGTGAAAATTAGGGAAAAGAGTAAATATAATTAAAAAAAAAAAAAAACCAGAAACAAAGCTGCTTTAATACTGTTGCTCATGTTATTTTAATAAAATCATTGAAAACGTTTTCCAATTACAATAATAAATGGTTGTAAATGGGTAATGGTTATATTTGACTACACTTTACTTTACCTCCTTCCTTTACCTCCTTCCTTTGTTAAACCCAAAAATCACTATGAAAATGATAGTTTTATAATGTGAAATTGTAATGATTACAATTTACTTTACCTCATTCCTTTACAAGTGCATTTGACTCTTGATTTACATGCCATGATTCGTGCTTAAACAAACACCTGAAAATGATAATGATAGCCATTTACTCTGCATCTCATAGGAAATTGGAAAACCAAATAGGCCCTAATAACTATTTTTTAGTGAAATTGCAAAAATGTAAAAATAGTGGAAAATATAATTAATTTTACTGTTGTAGTATAACTTATGCTATGTAGAATGTAGTATATGCCACATAGCATGTACCATATGCAACATGCGACATATGCTATTTTTAATGCTATTTTTAGATGCTATGTAGCATGAAGGGTACGCCACACTATGTAGAGTAAGCTATTTAAAACACCAGCATAGACACAATAGAGTAAAAAATCTACTCTAGTTCTACTAATTGAATCCATATAAGGGGGCGAATACAAGCAAACAAATGGATAACATTTGAGTTTGAACCTAACATACAAATCTAGGATCTAGGAGGACCTGTGTGGTAAACCCTAAGATTGAATTCATCTTATTTTAGTTAATTGCAATTATGTATTATGGATTGTATTTCTTTCTTTTTTTAAGTTTGAAAGTAATCTTGGTAACCAACAATCATGATCCTAATACATAATTATGATCAAGTAAAATGAGATAAATTCATTTTTGGGTGTCTAACAAACTAACCCTAATGCGATTCATGCCACACATGCCAGTGTGGGTTATGTGCAAGATATAGGCCACTCACTGGGTGAGTCCTACAGTGAACAAGTCCTGGACAATGATCCTCCATTTTTTCTGATGTGTGACTAATGCGGAGGCATTTTCATATTGGGCTTGAGTGGGATGGCTTGTGGGATGCAAGGTCACACTTAGGGTGGGCGACCCACGGAACCCATGTAATTTGGAGCCCGTGTGAGGCGGGTGGCTTGTGTGAGGTGGAACCCATGGATTTGGGGCCCACGAGGAGGGTTCGGCCGAGGACCTAACTTATGGATTTTGGGCCTGTGCTATGAAATAAAGAGATTACTTCGCCATGCTCTATTAGTTCGAGCTTTTAGAGCAAGTGGTAAATTGTCTGGCATCATTGACCCAATTCCTGACTGGACCAACCTGATATTTTGATCAGGCACTGTGAGCCCCTCCTGATGAATGGTTGGGATCTTGCACATGCATGCACATTGGCGCTTGTGCTCTGAATCTGTTCTCCAATCTGTCTAGTCTTCCTATAAATCATGTTAGCATTCTCTGGGTCCAATCAAGGAGTGCTGCTTGTTTCATTCATATACTAGCTTTTGAGTTGGGTTTATTGTTTTGTTTACTGTTTGTTTCATGTTTCTACAGTGGCTATGGAATTTATTGGGATGCTCTTTGAAGTTGTGAAGAATGTCTGGGAACCCTTTGCGGAGCAGTTAAAGTATCTCAAAAGCCTCCCAGAAAACATGGAGATTTTGAGAAGCAAAACAGAAGAACTAAGCAGCCAACAGAATGATGTAAAGATGGAACTAGATAGAGCTGAGGTAAGACAGGGGAAGAAGCGAAAGCGGGATGTAGAAGTATGGCTGAAAAATGTGGAAACAATCACAAAAGACGTAAGAAATATTGAAGATAAACTTGGAGAAGAAGAGAGATACTTGCCACGGTTAAGATTGGGAAAGCTTGTTGTGAAGAAGATTGAAGAGGTGACTGAGCTGCAGCAGAAGGGTCGATTTTCAGATGGGTTGCTAATGGATGCAATGCCAGAGAATGGAATTACCCTGCCCACAACAAGGCTAGTGGGTAAAACAACAACTGAAAGAACTTTGGAAATGGTTTGGGATTGCTTGATGGATGTGAGTCTTGGAAAGATTGGAGTGCATGGAATGGGTGGAGTAGGGAAGACAACCATAATGAAACACATCAACAATCGTCTCAGAGAAACTCATTTTTTCGACGATATTATTTGGGTGACGGTGTCAAAAGCCCGTAGCTTGGTGCGGCTACAGAGCGATATTGCAAAAGCAATTGAGTTAGACTTGCCTGAAGATGATTATGAAGACAACAGATCAGCGAAACTGTTTGCTGCTTTAATGCGAAGGAAGAAGTTTGTTCTCATCTTAGATGACATGTGGGAAGCATTTCCTTTGGAAAAGGTTGGAATTCCAGCACCTGATGAAGATAATGGCTGCAAGTTAGTACTGACCACCCGTGACCTGGGAGTGTGTCGCGGGATGGAGACAGAGAAGGAAATCAAGGTAGAGGTTCTTTTGGAGGAGGAAGCATGGGAGCTGTTCAAGGATAAAGTTGGTGGTGAGGAGGTGCTCTCCACAAATATAAGCAACGTGGCAATGCTCGTCGCTAAAGAATGTGGCCGGTTACCACTCGCCATCGTCACGGTCGGACGAGCTTTGAGGCAAGTGGATGATGTTAGGGTGTGGAGGAACGCATTGAATGAATTGAAAGGATCTACATGTGAGATCAAGGGCATGGAAGATGTTGTCTTTGCACGCCTACGGTTCAGTTACCATCGCTTAAGAAATGACCAGATCCGAGCTTGTTTCTTATTTTGCGCATTATATCCTGAGGATTACGAGATACCCACCTGGGAATTGAAAGATTATTGGATTTGGGAGGGATTAATTGCTGAAGTTGGGAACAGAGAAGCTGAACTTGACAAGGGGCAAGCTATACTGAAAGAACTCCAATATGCATGTATGTTAGAAAGTGTTATTGATAAGGATAACGTCGAATGTGTTAAGATGCATGACTTGATCAGAGACATGGCCATCAATATCGCAAGAGTGGCATCTCAGTTCATGGTCAAAGCAGGCGTTGGATTGAAGGAACTACCTAGAGATGAAGAATGGGATGGAGATTTAGAGAGAGTTTCGCTGATGAGGAATGACATAGAAGGCATGACAGGTCGGCCCAAGTGTCCTAAACTCTGCACCTTACTGCTACAATTAAATCCTCTATCAGAAAACCCCACACATTCATTTTTTGAGCATATGCACAGCCTTAAAGTCCTCGACCTATCTCTTTCCAATTTGAAGTTTCTACCAGAGTCACTTTCCGAACTGGAAAACCTTCATGCACTTCTACTACGTCGTTGTCCGGTATCGAAGGTACCTTCACTAGCAAAGATGAAGGAACTAAGGGTGTTGAACCTCTACCACACTCGCATTGAAGAATTGCCCGAAGGGGTGGAGAATTTGACTACCCTGAGACAACTGGATCTCTCCTGCACGCGGAATTTTAAAATATTTCCAGCTGAGGTAATACCCAAGCTTGCACATCTTGAAGATCTGTTGATATACCGAAGCAGCTGCAGGTGGTCTTCATGCTCGTCATTGGTGGGGGAAGGAGCTGGCATAGAGGAGATCATGAGATCGCCGCAAATTACAACTCTCTACATTCATTTTGTGGATTTGCCCACCTTTGTTAGTTATATGAGATCCAGGCAGTGGCGGATGTTGAAAGGCTTTCGTTTCACTATAGGCCTTGTATCAAGCCATTTACCCTCTGCTGCTTTCGAGTGGCATTCTTTTTCTGTAGAAATCGTGGGTTGTAATCTTGTTAGCGGTGAGAACTCCCTTCTGCTCCCAGACAACACTCTCAACTTGGACATCGACGACTGCAATGATATCTCTAGGTTATCAGAACTGCCGTGCTTAGCTAACTTAACACAGCTGCGAGAATGTTATCTTGGCCAATGCAAAGGGATGGAATGCGTGATAATGGCAGAAGAGAACTCTTTATCGACTCTAGAGAAATTGCTCTTATCTGAATTGCCGAATTTAAGGACTCTATGCAATGGATTCGTGCTACATGACACGCTTGTAAACCTAAAGGTATTGCATGTTGAAGCATGTCTTAATTTGAAGAATCTATTCTCCCTTTTTCTGTTGCATCAACTACAGAACCTTGAAGAAATTGTAGTTGAAGGATGTAAGGTTATGGAGGAAATTGCGTCTGGAGGAGGAGAGGTGGGTGAAACTATTAATAATACCATCACGCTCCCAAGGTTGAAGAGGTTGGAATTCTATCGACTACCAGAATTGAAGAGCATTTGTGGGAGAATCTTGATTTGCAATTCCCTATGCATTATCAAGGTTTGGAATTGTCCAAAGCTGAAGAAGCTTCCTATCTCACTTAGCAGCCTAACTCACTCCCTCAAAGAGATCCGTGGAAGCCGAAAGTGGTGGAATGAGTTGGAGTGGGACAATCACAATGCCAAGACTCACCTCCAACCCTTTTTCAAAGATATGTAAGGAGAAGAGGATGGATAGTATTGTTGTATTTGTAATTCTATTGCTACTATTATAGAATTTCCTAACTGAATCCAGATCTCTTTATCACACATCCTTTGCTTTTTGGAAAGTATGTACTTATAATTCTATTGCTATTATTGTAGCATTTCGTACCGGAATCCAATCTCTTAATCACACATGTTTTGCTTTTCGGAAAGTATCGGCCTCAATGAGGTGTGGGCCATTGGAGCTTTGGGTCCGCCTCATGTTTGGGCTCATGTCGTAAAAATGAGCTTGGAAAATGGATGGATGGATCATGGTGGCCCCACAGAGCTTGGGGCTGCAGGAAATTTGCGTCCATTCTTGGGCTTCTGTCTAAACACAAAGTGGCACACCTGATGGATGGTGGATCTCATCAACTGAAGTTGTCCATCCACATCAGCAAATTGCCAAGTGGTGTATGACTATTAGACTTGGATTAGGTACTCCCATTGCATGTACTGAGCTTGGTATGGACCCAACATGACAGAATTTGATTGGATGATAGGCCACTATCAGAAATGGAGCCCACTCAAGTAGGTACTCCTAACAACTTTTAAACATGCTTTACGTGGCCTATCTCTCACAGCAACTAGTGGTACAGGCAGGGGCAGTACTCAATCCTAGTCCAATGGCCATACAGTGTGTGATAATTCACTGACATGGGTGGACGATTTCATGTTTATGAGATCCACCATCAGGTGCGCCACTATGTCTTGTGTTTATTAGACTGAAGCCCAAGAATGGACGTGGATTGCCTGTAGCCCCAAGCCGTGGCCCTGTGATGTGTGTGTTATATCCACTCCATCCATCTATTTTCCAAGCTCATTTTTAGGGCATGAACCAAAACATGAGCTGGATCTAAAGCTCCAGTGGACCACACCACAGGAAGCAGTAGGGATTGAACGCCGACCATTAAAAACTTCTTGGGGACCACAATAGTTTTGGATCAAGCTGATATTTGCATTTTTCCTCTATCCAATGATCATCCGGGTTGGAGCTTGGGAATTGCCACGGTGGGCCCTAGGCAGTGTCAACGGTGGGCATATTTATCCACTGTTTCCTTTGGCGGGCCCACTTAGATCTGCTTCATGCTTGGGCAGTTGGGCTCATGTCCCAAAATGAGCTGGCGAAATGGATGGATAGAGTGGATATAACACTTACATTATAGTGGGCCCCACAGCTTATGGCTGCAGGGCTACCTACCATCCACGTCCACCAAAAAATCAGGCCGATTTACACTCACGGTTGAAATCGTCCAAATTGCGTACAGATCCATCCGGTTGCATATAATCCATCGAATCAAGAATATACTCTGGGCCAAATCAAATGAATTTAGAGGGATTAGACATGACTTTACACCGTTCCTTATGGCATGTCCCACCTAAATCATGGGTTGGACTAATTTTCAAGATGCGTGGTGAAAATGTGGCTGGGCACCTGATGGATGGGTTGGATCTGATGTATACGATTTCTTGTTGGAAACCTTTCAATTCCAGATGATTTCTTCACAGTCAGTCCTCTTTTTATCTTAGAAACAAAGTTCAAAGCAATCTACTTCGGATGAGAGAAATAGCTGGCAAGGAGAAAAGAATGGTTCTCACTGGCAGCAGCAGGAAGTAAGAGTAACAAAAGATACTCGGGCAGAGTGACGGATGATACCCAGGCACTTAGAAATTGCATACAAGTAATTCAAACAAACTGTCCAGAAAAAAAAATAAAAAAATAAAAATTGTTATTTGATTATCCGACCATCAGATTGGTGGACATTTTTTCTATGGTTAATAATGGAAAACATCCAATGGTCCCATTTCAACAAGCAAGTGTCAACTTATTTAAGTTAATGCATGCCACGTGAGCATGATACTCTGCCAGAGTATTAAATAACACCCTGTAGGAGCAAACCCGAATAGCTTGGGAATTTCCAGATTAAGAAGCATGAGGCATGCCTGAAGTAGAAGATTCATTCTACTACAGCTTGGACAGAAAATAACCAAACGCATTTTTTTATTTTAATTTAAAATAACTGACGTTCGAACGCTCCTATGTTTGAAATAATAGGTTTAAGGTTGCATTTGCTCTTTTGACAAAGTAACACATTCATATAACGAGGCTTAGATAGTTCTCAGACCCTGTCGCAGCAATGTTTATTTTTTAGCTAAAACCCCTCTCCATGGATTACATGAATAGCTAGTGGTGTAACATTGAAGCCATTTGTGCCTAGGAAGGCCTTGAAGGCTCTGCACATTTGAAAGCGAGTGTCATAAAGAAACCAATGAATGAGTCTCTTTTCAGTATCATTCAACCTATATACAGAGGAAGACACAGACACGTTTGTTGACTGCAGACAAAAGGTGTCTAATAGCAGAGGCTTTTAAAAGCCAGTTTCATCAACACATCCATGAATTATTATTGAAGTGATAATTGTAAGCGAAGGTAATAATAATGTGACAATACACCTAAACTTTTAAATGTCGAAAAACATCAAAAAAAATAGCACGTATAACAATGATGGAAAAACAAAAAGTTCTTTATGAGGCGCGTTCCTTGAGTCAACATGGCAGAGTTTCAAAAAGGAAAAAAGAATAAGAAGAAAAGCAATAATTCTGTCACTTAGCCATGAGATAATTCTAAGCCATCACATTCAACTACAATGAAGTGGTGTCTAGGACACTATTGGCTGCTAAAATCACTGGTTGAATCCCCCTTTAACATCAAGGGCATTGCTAAGTAGCTTAACTTTTTTCCATTTCATGAGGCATTTATACACATTCTATTTCGAAACGATCTTGAGAACTGCTGCTTTTTGGAAGCATAAATTACAATAAGAATCCTGTCATATGGTGTGTGTGTGTGTGTGTTTTTTTTTTTTGAAGATTTGATAATATTATTCCAAAAAAAGCCAACACTTTACAAATATCCAAAACAAAAAAGATATACAACTCCCGCCAACTATCCAGAAAACAAGTAAACTTTGATGCTAACACCCATTCCATTACAAGAGATTTAGCTCTTCTAAACACCTCCAAGACCTGCCCATTACGATTTCTGAAACATTGGTCGTTCCTTTCAAACTTAATCACTAGACTTTTCTCCCGATATTATCCCACAACCCTTTTGCAAAGGAGCAATGCATGAAGAAATGATCCACCGCTAATTTCCTCAGACACCTGGAACAATTTGCATTGGTAGATGGGGCCTTGACTTCTTCCCTGTAAACCGCAGCTTTTATGGATGGTAACTGGATCCCTCGTTTAGAAGGTCCTCGTGTTTGACCACGTCTCACAAGTCTCCTATTGATCCACAAGCCGTCTTGAATTTCTTAAGATCACAGAGTACTAACTGAAAGGCAGAGGTTGGTGCTTTGGAAGGTCCTGATCATCTTTTTGGCTTCTTTCTTGAGTAGGCCATATAAGGTGACTCAGCAATGCCATTGAATAGGCTTCTTCAGTGTCCCTGAGTACTTGGAAACGGATTCTCTTATCTGTGGTAAGAGCCTTGTCTATTTCATCATTAAGGGTTTAGCTAGATGATGACCTCCCTATTAGTGGGAAAAAATGAGATGCCTTGCTCAATTAAACTTCTAGGACAAAAAGAAGGATGGAAGCTGTCGATCATGGAGGTCCATCATCGAAAATTCCAAGTAGGTGACAGAGAAATGCGCTTGAACTATCTCATTCTTGTGAGAAACTACAGCCTAGCTGGGAGGGACCCTTTATAATTGAAAGTATATTCTAGAAAATTTTTAACTAGATGACCATGGATGGTGGTTGTGAGCCTCTCCCATGGTCAGTTCTAAAGCCTGTATACAAAAAGGGTCTCGTCTGGTGGACAGCCAACTGCAATTTTTTGCCAATCTAACATTTCAAAGCTGACCCCAAATTGTTGGGAGAAAGGCTAAGATGATATTGACTGATTACTCATTGAAAAATAGCACTCATTGGTGTTGGGATTTGTTACTCTGTTCATCTACAGGCACTGAAGATTGGGGGAGTGATTTCCATTACATTGGCCACTCACCTCCAGCATTTGCAGAGATAGATCTCTCAAATGTGGAACTCTTGAATTTTACATTCATTTGCAAGTTTATCCATACTTCAGAGGCGGCAGCTATGCCACCCAAATACAGGTTTCTGTATCAAGCACACCAAGGTCCTGGGGTATGGCGGACCGGCAAAATCCAAACTATCAGGATATAGGTAAACAATGATTGGTTAATATTGCAGATAAGCATAACCATGTCAAAATAATGATATCTTAAGTTGAATTTGTTGCCCAATTGTTATAATTTACTATAAATTCCGAATAGGTAACAACTACAGAGTTTGAATCTTGGTGGATCTGGATTTGAAGTTTCAGGGAAGGAGGATCTCGTATCCTTACCCTTATTTGGTTATCTGGCTCGGGTGGTCCAGCTTCTTAGAAGGATCAAGAGTATCATAGGGAAATGGAGATTTTGTTGGAAAATTTCTTGCAAAAATATTTGGTCTCTCTAATCTCCTTGACTTAGTACCGACCATGTCCTTCAAAAGCTAACTCAGAGAAGTTTAGATACCAAAATCTACTGGGGCATGTTTAACCACAAAACCTATGAAGATATGCTCCATTCGTTGGTACCCATTCCTTACTTATGAGCCATAGCGGAATATGCCTTGTAACTCATTCTCCTTGGGTATCTTTTACTAAAAATCTACTTAAGAAACTTGTCATTTCACATAGAGGCAAACTAACCCCTCCCTACTCAGAAACTGCATTCAAGGGTTCTGTATCCTCGAAGTTACTTCGTATGCTGCATAATGATCATGCTGACACAGAGTCTCAAAAGGTTTTGGATTGCAGGAGTTGGTATGCCAATGTTAGCAAGGAAAGAAGAGGCCTAAAATGAGCACATTGCTAAGTTAAAGCTATTGGCTAATTGTCAAACATCACAAAAGAACATAAGGTTTTTAACTGGTTTAGATTTTAACCAAAAAGGGTTCTTCGTTGGAACTTATTCTCACCTTTGCCTTGGAACTATTTCTCCAATAGTGGCTATAGCCTATAGCTTTGGTTGGATTCGATTTGTGAGAGCATGCACCACCTTGATAAGATGGCCCTTGCCCCTCTTTATATTCTAGGGTAAGAGGTTCCCCAGCATAAGTAATTTCAAATATTTGTACCATCGTGCTCGCTTAGGATGCTCTATAGTGGTAAGTTCCGCAAAGGTTCATGATGTTTGAAAGGCCATCTAGCTAGACCCATCAAAAAAATATGAGAACAGAGCCAATGAAGAGGCCTTCTTTAGGATGACATTTTAATAACGCTTGAGGTCAGATCAACCAGTGGCATGTCAGGATTCATGAGAAGGATTTGGCAAAAGTTTTACACCGGCTGCCTGCCTGATATAACCCACTATCTGGGCTTGGGATTCGCAACTGGTAGACGTACGTCCTAACATTCTTATGCTTCCTAACATTCTTATGCTTCCTGGTAGACGTACGTCCTAACATTCTTACTGGTAGACGTACGTCCTAACATTCTTATGCTTCCTAAAATCACAGTCGCTAATCCTGAATCCAGTGTCCAAAAGTGAGGGACAGTCACCAATGATGTGGTAGAAATAGAATGGCTAGGTGGAATCCTTATCCCTTCATAAACATGTCCATATCATTCTCATTCCCATGCTGTGTGCTGCAACAAGGGTACTACTCTACATCATTACTTGTTCTCCTGCGCCTTCTCAGACCATTTTCCCAGGTACTATTGGGTAGGACCTTAGGAGGCTACCTACTGTACAAAGTAGAAGGGCTTGAGCCAGGGACCTTGTTGAGATTTTGAAAGAAAATCATGTAGTGATTGAAAAACTTCCTACTTGTGTTACCCTCTGATGTATGCTCCTACATGCTCTTAACAACCTCTCTCAAACAACAAGATTAGTGAAGTTGGCCATATCACTTGAGATTAGAATCCAAAAGTTTAGCATTGAAAACTACCATCAACTCCATCATTTGGTAGCCCATTGGGCCCTATATAAAAGACAACATGCTTCTAAAGACTTTGATAACCCACATCTCTATTCTCTACACAGTGACTCCAAGAAAAAATCTCCTGCAAAGTATAAAAAAAAAAAAAAAAAAAAAACTCACCTATGTTCTCCCTTTTGGGTGACTCTTACCTGACAATTTATTTTACTTTGCCACTCTGGACCACTCAATGAGGAAATCTGATTGAATTCCCAATATGCCAAAGTGTCAAAATTCTCGTACACAGAATATGTTGCATAAAGTTGACCCTCTCATCATGCACGTGGAAACCAAGTGGTGACTGGTGACCGAAATTGTTATGCTGATGGGTTTTCATGTGAATAGGCCATTTCTCAAACATCAAGGGGTGTGGACCGTCTTAGACATCTGATACGTGATCTGCAGAAGGAACAGTTTGTGCACCAGTCCACAGAGAACCACCAAAAGTCATATATTGGATGGTCAAAGCTGTCTCACTGCAAGTTTTGCCCAATAGCCCACCAGATCAATCCTGTTCACCACATGTTTGCCGATTCGCCTTGAGGAGGGAACTGCATAGAATTTTTCTGCAATGCTCACTACATCCTAGCATTCCTCAATTCTTAAAGACTATTATTCAAACACATCCTTGGCATAGAATTTTTCTGCAATGCTCACTTCCTCCAGAGTCTCTTCGAAGCTTTTGGAATGGGACCTTTGACCAGGGGGTTGGTTTGTTGTAATCCTAGCTGCTTTTGCTTTTTTCCTTCTGTTTTTTCTTTGGTTGTCTCTTTTTATTGGCCTTGTGCCTTTTAATTAAGCTTATCCTTCAACAAAAAAAAAAAAAAATCCTTGGCAAGCTAAAACTTATGAGCTGCAAGACATCCACGCATTAACACATGTCAAGCTACTTAGTCACAATATCTGACACTTGATCCACACTAGTCGAGCAAAATCAAATTATTTGAAAAATATGACCAACTGCTGTTGGTTAAAATGTGAGTCCATGCATGGGTATTGTTCAGTCATGCTCAAGCTGAATCCAAAATCATGACTGGCCAAGGTTCTGCGCACATTTGACAAGTAGGCAAGCGTGTTGAAAAGAAGACCCTAAACTTGAGACAACCCCCGGCCACACCGAGTGCTTTGATCTCTTCAAGGGATCAACCTCTGAAACTTCGATTATTTTTTTATCAATTTAAATGCAGCATATACAATTTTTAAGAAAACCATGCTAACCCTAGACCAACACTTAACTGCACTTAAACTCTAATCCTGACCATGCTTTCTAAACCAGGACTCTTTACTATAACCATTTTTCACTAATTCATGTGCAAATACACATGGTGATATGGCAATTATCACAATATCATGTCACAGAGTTACTTCAGCAGGGTTTGTTTTAGAACTCTATTCAAGAAGATTACCAGATAATTGATGCAACAAATCAGAAAGAGAGGCAATTTGGATATGAACCTTTTTCTACGGAAGATCAAACCATAAAATTTCTTCACATATCCAGTAGAAAATAAAAATGAATGGATTTTGGTTGAAAACCAACAGTCTACTAGAAGTTATGCTAGCATCGCAATAATCTCCTGCTCTTCTTTTACTATAGGGAGAATAACCTTGGAGTAGCACCAATTGGTAATAAGATGAGGGAAAGTACACCTTGATGGTTTGGCCAACGGCAGCAGAGACCAAGAACTGCACTGGTTTGGAGTGAAGTTGAAGGCTCTAAAAGGGCAAGGGTAGAAGACTTCACGTGCAGAGGTCGTAAGAGAAGACTTCATGACCTATGGTTCAATAGAGGATATGGTCATTGACAAAGTGGAAGGGTGGAACAGGATTCGTACAACGACCCCAATTAGTTGGGATCAGTGTTCAAAGTATCAGTATCGCTACAATTTTTGTTGGCTGGGGATATAGAAACAATATCGATTTGGCTGATAATATCATTGATAACCGGAAATACAAGGAGGCCTTCGCGAAACATGAGGAAAACGGTGGAATTTTTCAGTGAAACTTCAAGAGATGCTAAAGTACACATATTTGCATATTTAGGAATAAAAAACTGCAAAAGGAATGCATGCATAATAAGTTTTCATTTAATGGAGGCCTAAAAGCATGTGTTGTCGTAAGACATCAGTCCAACCACTCCATCAATCTCATCTATTCATCCAACCATCCAACCTTCCATCCAAACATCCATTGATATTTCAAATTATCAACAAAACATGATATTTCGTAGAGAATCGTCGACAACAAAGCCCATGTCAATATTATTGATATTATGGTCGAAAATTTGAACAATGCATACAACCATGCACCCATGAAAGATTAAAATGAATTTTTTTATTTTAATGAATAGTTTTTTGGCGACATCGATACATTGATGATATTATCGAAATATCACCGATACACTGGCGATACAAGCGACATTTGGAATTTACACGGTAAAAAATATTAGTGATACAAGCGACACCAGGAATTTACACAGTCGAAAATATTGGTGATATTGATACATTAGCGATACTTAAAGATACATCGCCGATATGTAGAATTTCTGATACCACCAGTGTTATCAGTCTCACTACTAGTGTTATCGGTATCGTGAAGATGGAGAGGCGGATAATATCGGCGATACTCTAAACAATGGTTGGGATAAGGCTTAGCTGATGATGATGACGACGACGATAGCATATTCATATGCTTATTCCCAAAGCATAACCTATTACAATCCAATCAAGTACTTCTAATATTAACAATCTATTATGATAAAAACTTTAAAATGACCAATATATCCTTGAATCGCATCACAACCATATAGGCTTTATGTAAACTAGTCGTAGATCACTCAAACAGTATGTCATAATCTTGGACTCGCTTTAAAGCTAACTCACGAAGCTTTTAAATGGGGACTAATTTCATGCCATTCAGACATTGTTTGATACCTGAAAAATGGCCCATGAAATAAGTATCACAAATACTAAGGGAAACTTGTTAACAAGTCATAGACTAACTCAAACTCAACCAATTAATTAATTAACCATTGGCATGATCTAGAATGCACATAACGATTGTTGATCTTCCATCAGATCAATCTAGGCCCTTGAAATAATTCAAATCTTCAATGTAGATGGTTGGATGGTCCAGAACCCTCACCATGACCCTTAGACAAGCCTGATCAGATTCATCATATCATCCTACCCAAAAAAAAAAACTAAAAACGACTACAACGAAGCCATTCCAAACTAACAAATTCACAACTATACCAATGACAGGATTATCAGTGCGTAAATTGCCAGCCACTGTATCAAATTACAAAAATTCAGTAACCAATGATAACATTCTTTGCACAAACATAACAAACCAAAAAAAGAAAAAGAAAAAGAAAAAACGAAGAAGCAGAATATCTAATTAATCAAGGAAATGCATTTATCTACGAATGTTACCCAATCAACCACCGGTGTTGGGCAGCGCAGCCATGAAGGCATTATACGACGACTCAAGATCGAAATGCAGCTGCCTCGACTGCTGGTCAGTCAGCTCGTCTGCAGCCCCCATCTTAGACAGCCTCGATATCCACTCTTTCATCTTCGTCCGCCCCTCGAACTCCGGTGGCAGGATGCTGAGCTTATTCAACGACCCGGACAGGTCTGCGAGCAACGGGTGAACCTGGTCAACAGCGACCATGTTCAGCTTCAGCGAGTCCATGGCCGTGATGAAGTTCTGCACGCACTCAGCGACGGTGGCAGCCGACGAGGTAGACGATGCAGTCGATGTGGCACGGTGCTCGACCGTGGCAGGGACGCCAGAGACAACAAGACGGTTTAGGGCAGAAGGGCAGTCCATCTTGTAGGTATCGACGAATCGGTCGATGCTGGGAACGGTGTCCTTTAGGGAAGAGGCTAGGGTTTTGAATTGGGCGATGAGCTTGAGGCATTCGGGCTCGTAATCGGACGGTGGGATGATGTCCCGTACGTAGGCCTTCTCAAGCTTTTCTGTGGCCTTGATGATGGCGTATAGGTCTGCGAAGTTGTCGTACATCTCTCGCTCCCGTTTGTCGTGCCAGAGCTTCACTTCCATGCTTTCGGCAATCAAAAGGGAGAAATCGGGACTTGTTTGGATTGGGATTGGTTTAGATTGGAATTGGAGAAAATTGGGATTGGGAGGGAAGATGAGAGATTGGGGAATTGGAGAAATTTCGATATCTGCGGAGAGAAAGGAAGAGGAAACGTGGTTTACCGTATCAGCGATCTGCAGGAGGAAGTATACTCGGGCAAAGGCGGTTGATACACGGGCAATTGGACGCGGATTTCCCACCACGAGTGGACTACCGTGGGTCTTTGTGATATCTGCTCCGTCCATCGAGGGAGCGGGACCGTGACCCAACTCGTTGATAAGGTGTGTGTATATATATATATATATATATATATAAACGGTACTATGCGCTCGACCTCACGAGTCCGTCCCATGAGGTCGAGCTGTGTGGGCCCCACCGTGATGCGTTTCAAACATCTATCCCATCAGTCAGATGCACCATTCCATCATGGTCCTAGGTCTTAAAAATCAAGTCAATCTGTGACTTTTGTGGACCACACCACATACAGAAGTGGGGAGGGGCCGTGCACCATTAAAACATTCATAATCATTTTTTGGGCCCACCGAGATGTGGTTTGCAAATCCAGCCCATCCATTATGTGTGTCCCACTTGGATGAGGGTTCAGACCAAGTTTCAGCAGCATTCAAAACTCAGGTGGGCCCCACCAAGTGCTTTTATATGTTTTAACAGTGTCTTCACATGATTTTAGATGGTATGGCCCACCTGAGTTCCGTATACGGCTGATTTTTGGGATATCCCATAATTTAGAGGGGACCCATCAAATGCACGGTGTTGATGGTCGACACGCATCACGATGGGGCCTACATAGCTCGACCTCATAGGAGCTTCTCGTGAGGTAGAGCGCATAGTACCTCTTCCTACGTGTGTGTGTGTGGGTCTTTGTGATATCTGCTCCGTCCATCGAGGGAGCGGGACCGTGACCCAACTCGTTGATAAGGTGTGTGTATATATATATATATATATATATATATATATAGGAAAATTGCAAATATCAGCTTGATCCGAAACTTTTGTGGCCCAGGAAACGTTTATAATGGTCAACCAATACTGTTTCATGTGGTGTGGTCCACCTGAGAGTTGGATCTGTTTCATTTTTGGTCCAGTGCTCTAAAATGAGCTGGAAAAACAGATGGGCAATGTGGATATACAATATATACATCTAGGTGGGCCTCACAGTCATCGCCTGACTGAACGGAGAACCGATTGGCTGCTCCCCCTGCCACCAGCCCCGTGGCTGATGGTCGGTGCTCTGTGGGCCCCACCATGAAGTATGTACTTCATCCATTCCGTTCATCCATTTTTTAAGATGATTTTAGGCTTGATCCCAAAAATGATGGGAATATAAATCTCAGGTGGACCATACCACAGGAAAACAATAGTGATTGGATATACACCATTAAAATCCTCCTAAGCCCCACTTTAGTGTTTATTTGACATCCAATCTGTTGATTAGGTCATACAGACCCAGATGAAGGTAAAAAAACAAATATCAGCTTGATCCAAGACTTTTATGGCCCCCAAAAAGTTTTTAATGGTCGAAGTTCATTCAACACTGTTTCCTGTAATGTGTTACACTTGAGATTGAAATGTACCTCAGTTTTTGTCTCGTACATAAAAGGATCTAGAAAAATAGATGGACGGCATGGATGAAACATATAAATCATGGTGGGTCCACAGAGCACCGACCATCAGCTATTGTCTCGTGGCAGGGGGAGTTGCCAATCCGTTTACGACTGAACGGATGTCTGTCGAACATAACGGAATCCGCTCCAGTCCGTCACTATCTGTGCGAGCTTGTGTTAAGACGTGAGCAGATCCAGAACTCGGGTGGGCCGCACCTAGGAAATAATGGGAATGGAGACCCCGTCAATGGAAACCTTACTGGCCCACCTTGGTCCTCCTTCATAAGGCGGGCCTCACTTAGACGTTGGAAAATAGGACGCGGATTTCCTGCTTAAGTTCCCGCGATGGAAACCTAGGTGGGGCCCACCGTGTTTGTTTTAGAAATCCACTCTGTCTATCCGTTTTTTGAGTGATTTTATGAATTGGAAATGAAAATGAGCCGGATCCAATACTCAAGTTGGCCACACTAAAGGAAAAGTTATGTACGGAAATTTCTATCGTTGAAACCTCCATGGGTCGACAGTGATGTTTACATGCCATCCATACCGTTCATAACATCATTCCTACTGAGATGAAGGGAAAAAAAAATATTATCCTGATTCAAACTTCTGTGGCCCACGAATATTTCAACTGTGGAAGTTCAATCATCAATTTTCGGCCCACTTGAGAATTGGATTGGGCTCATTTTTGGGCTCATCCCCTAAAATGATCTCAAGAAACGGATGGACGGGGTGGATTTCTCACAAACATCGTAGTGGCCCCTCCTAGGTTTCCAGCGCAGCAACTTCATGCGAAAGGCTTGGGCAGGAAATGCGAGTCCGGGTATCCCATTCGCACTGCTTCTTGTGGCGTGGCCCACTTGAGCTTTGGATCATCTTGATTTTTGAATTCGTATCTTAAGATGAGCTAGAGAAAATGATGGACGGAGTAGATGTCACATACACATCAACGTAGGCCCAGCAGAGCTTTTCGCTGCTGGGCTACCTACCTACGACTATTGTATCCATTTCAGGTCAAGCCATCCGTGGAACCTGTTAATACCGGCATGAAAAAGCTGGGTTACGTGGTCCCACAGAGGCACTGGAACCATGACATAAGTGCTGAAACGCTCTCTCTTTACCACTTGGCCATGAGTTGGAACCTAGGTTAGGTAGTGATGTACAGTGGGTTGCGGACCGTCTCATAGCCAAGATGGATTAGAAAATTCCTGTTTCCATCCGACCTTAGATCGGGCATATCTTGCAATTTGGAATAAGTTATCGGGCGCAAAATATATGATTTCAAGGTAGAATGAGGCACCCAACCCCGTTACGCCGGGTTGCACAAGCCGAATTTTCGAGATACCCCATATTGACAATCATTTCCCTATTTTAATTCCGTTTTTACTATAAATAGTAAGTTTTAGTTTGATTATAACTCTTCATTCATTGGACTTTAAGAGTTGCACCTAAGCCAAAAGAGCTTAGAATAATTAGGACAACTTGGTGAAGCTAAATAGGATAATATTTTTGGTGGAAAACCTTGCCCACTAGTAGACATCACGGTAAGTTTAATATTTATAGTAAGTTGTGAATTCTAGGGATTTTAGTTATGGTTTACTTCTGATTTCTATCTCATTGTTTGGTATCCCTATTTAAAGAATAAATTACTAATTTATTAAAATTTATTTCTATTCTTCTTGCTTTCTTTCTTCATGAATTCAAGAAGTTTCTGTGAGGAATCCAGGAAAGCTCCATAGATTCGGAGTAATTATTCTTGAGGAAGACAGTGATCGACCTCATCACGTTCATCCCTGTGTCAAGTAGTGTTCAATAGAATTGCATAGAGTCAAGTTGGCTTGGTCAACTCGCTCGACTCGACTTGGAAAAGCTCAACTCACCTAAGCTTGAAATTGGATTTGAACAAGTGGAGTTGGTTTTTGGAGATCAAATTTTTTTTTCTGAGCTCATGCAACTCAACTTGAACCCCAACTTGGATCAGTTCAGTGACTTGGTCATTTTGATCTGAAATTTTAGAGACCATTCATAGGTTCATAGCTGTCTTTAAATCAAAGGATTTTTCAGACAGTCTGCAACCTTATCAAAATTTGTCTTTTTTCCCCTTTTTCACATCGTGACTTAACTTCGGCGTTTGAGTGACCATATGAGGTGAAAAAAGAAATTTAAGAAATAAGAAAAGGAATATATAATAGTATAAAGACCACCAAATAATATATACTCAACTCACTCTAACATGACTTCATAACCACACGAACCAAGTTAACTCGGACTCTTTTTATTTCATTAAAGTTATAAACTCTAGGTCCACAGGCCAAGTTCTGATCGAGTTTCAATCAATGGATGAAGGGGTAACAAAAGAAAGAAGCTCCTGGTCTTGTTCAAATATAGCCATATCCACATCCTCCATGTTCACCCATGCTTCTATGCCATCACCATCTCTTGTATCCATTAAAATCGTACTGTTCTTTGCACCCCAACAGCTAGTACAAACCCAAGTAGGCCTTCCCCATCCAAAATCCGCATCATAGAAAGGAAACCTACACCAACTAGAAAAGGCATACAAGTCTCTACCCCAATTCGAGTATTTTTTGATCTTCTCATCTATTAATTCATCTACCCTTGAAACCCCATCTGTTTTTTGGAGTTGTTTTATGTAATCAATATCTATTTCTCTTGTTGCATCCCTTATTTTCCTCTCTAGATAATGTTGAGTGTCTATGTGGCACTCTTCCTCCATTGCCACAGATGTCGCCAAAACCAACAAATTCCCAAACGAATATTCCGGCACTGGCGGCACCATTCTTCCCCGCAAGTTCACCGCATGCACCTCCATGGACGTCTTTGACAACCCCTCTTTGGCTCCACATGCCCGCATCATGCATCGCCAGATAAGCACCGTCACTGCTTCGACCCGTGTGGGATGGTTTTCCAAATGGTTGGCTGGTCTAACTCTAAGGGTAGCTATCATGGACGCATCGAATAAAAGCCTCTTTGTCACAATGTTCTCTTTCATGTTAGGCCCAACGAAAGCAACAGGCCCTTCGGTTGGGAAAAGCTTGGAAGACTGGAAGTCTGGGTTGGAGATGGTTTCACCACGTGATATGCTGGCCCACCCATTCATCAATGTGGCCAATGAGGCAGCATCAATGATCTTGTGACAAAAGCACACTCCAATCGCCATTCCACCACAATCAAATACATTCACCTGGATGGCTAGGATCATGTCCCAACCTGATCTGGCACGCAATATACTGCATGGAACCAATAGATTCAGGTACTCGACGTAGGGTTTTTCAAGGAACTCCGATAACCGACCATGCACTCGAGCTTCTGAAAATTCAACACCATTGTCGTTGCATTCGACCGCTGAATAATTTTCTTTGAACCGTCCGGCTAACGGGTAATAGGAGGTTAATGTGTCCGATAGCGATTTCTTTAGTTGTTGAACTTTTTCAATGGTTGAGATGTGATGATTGCTACCATCACTACATAGAAGTATATGATGGGTATGTAGGCAAGGGAGGCCCGTTGATCTAGTAAGGATAGCTTGAAGTTAGACAAGTGATTTGGGGTTGGAGAAGATGGTTTGATGCTTACCCTATTGATGACATGAATCTTCAACATATTGTTTTTGTTATAAGATGAGTATTTTATGGTTTTGGGTCTAAAGTACTTCAGACAAAACTCTTATATGTAGCTTCTGAAATTCTATATGCGCATACAAAGAGAGAGAGCACCAATCACATGAAACATGCAGGTAGGTGAAATAGTATTTTTGACAGGTGGGAAATGAATGTGGAATTAATATAAAGCTTTTACAAATTTAATTATAGAAAGCACTTGTAATACATTTAATTATAGACATGAATAATTTCAAAAGAGATGTTTTGTAGAAATCCAACTCATCTAGTATGGTGTCCACCGAGAAAACAGGATGCCGCGGAAATCAGGTGGATCCAACTATTAGGTGGGTTACATTGATAGAAAACAATGAACAACCAACCAAAAATGTCCATATTCATGTGGGTCATCTAATGGTTAGATTGACCTGATTTTTGAGGCATTTCATTTTTTATTATAAGAGGTATATAATGGTGGTGGAAGGGCGAGATGGCATACAAGTATTGTGATTCAGTCCCATACATCAACTAATTAGACCTACAACTAGTTAGGTGTGACTGAGCATTTCTCATTTTTAAATATTGCATCAGGTTAGTAACTTACATGTTAAGCAACAATATTGAATAACATATTGCCTGATTTTGTATAGTTCTTCATAGAAGTTGTTAGGAAAAAATATGACAAGTCCGGAGACCCGGTTATGGAATGGACCAACTCTACTGGCACGGCCCGAGAGCCCGAGGCAACTGGTCGGACCGAGACAAGACGAAGCCTAAAGGAGAGACTTATCTTGGATTTGTAGGAAATGAAATCCGACCGAGACTTAAAGAGTCAAGAGCCATAGGTAAAATATATAAGACGCATAAAGTTGACTCGGTTAACAAGGCAGCAACGTCAAAAGGGCTGATTAAGACCCGAATGCTAGAAGTCACTTGACCGACTATAAAACCAAGTCATATTAGTTCGGTTATAGTGTCGACTATCGGAGTAAGGAGTATCGGTTACAGCTGACTCTATATCGTCAAACAGAAGGTAAAAAGTCTTATCCTTGCAGCCAACCTAGACTCATCTTTCATTAGAGTCGGTTAAGGCCGAGCCGAGGAAGGAAGAGACGGTGTAAATATAAACACCATCCCAAAAATCTTGTAAAAGGATTCCCGATCCCTAAAATCTCAGGATCGGAAAGCATCCGTAAACAGATTGTAATTAAATCAAAATTTCGAGATATTTGAAAGAGAATCCCTGCACGATGGGACTTCCTGGTCCTATAAATAGGAGAGACTCTAAGGGTGAAAGGTACGCAAAAACTCTCTCCCAAGCCCCCTCAATACTATAAGATCTAGATTCCTAACCTGACTTTAGCATCGGAGGGTCCCCTACTCTAGCCAAGGTCTCCTTTGTCTTCTCCCTGTGCAGGTACTCGAAGGTCTAAAGAGGGTGGACTAGATTTTTACATCAACAGTCTGGCGCCGTCTGTGGGAATCTGTACAAAAAGTCATTTTTCACGTTCTACCCAGAAACTGTGAATGCGTTGTAATGGTAATAACTAGAAGAACGGTCCAAGAAAGAGGTCGACACCTAGCGACCGCACACCCAGAACCACCTCTCTCTCTAGTGCTTGTTGGAAGTAGGATGGTCGGTTATCAAAGAGCCACCCTTATTCCACCAAGCGCTCAAAAAGTACTAGCCGGGCTGCTGAGGGTTTGGTCGTACTTGGTACAGATAGAGAAACTCGTCAATAGTCAGCGGGGGATGCTCTGCCTCAGCCCACAAGACTGAACATCTGAACAAGTTCCTCCACCCATTCGGAACTATCTGCCCGGGAGCAATTCGAAATCGAGAAAGAAAATCCCGAGCAACGGGTTGAAGGGCAGACACAAGCCACATTGCATAGCGACTTGAAAAATCGCTACCATCCCAAGAGGAGGATGGTCGGGTAATTCACTCGGGAGGGGAAGATGAAGAATAACTGAGTCAGGGATATGGTACCCAACTCAAATTTTTTCCAAGTCTGCCTCAGTTAAAACTGAGGGGACCAGACCCTTCTGCTCATCTCCAGCGTCCCCTCCTTCGGCAGCCTCCCCTTCTTCGTCTGCCGATTCAACGGCCCGTGCCGATCTCCTAAGAGGAACCGACTTAGTGGTTTCTTCAAACTCATCATCCTCTTTTTCCAGTTCATCCCCAGGAAAATAAGGGTTAGGTCTGCCTAGGGCAATCACCAGAGACGCTCCTTTACTAGAAGGACCTGCCGAAGCAAGACGTTCCGCTGAAGTCCCAAACACTCTTTCAGAGAACTGGAAAGCTTCATTGACACCTATCACCATCTCTGTCAGTAATGAGGGTGATTCCAAGACATTCCAGAGATGTCTCGTTTCGTCCTCATCACCGAAAATCCCCTCCCGGGGACTTGAAGAATGCATTGCCATTAAGATTAAAAAGGAAAGGGAGGGAGAGAACTCACTGGAGAGGCGAAAAATACACAGACAGGGAAGCAAAAGGAAAAAGGAAGATGGAGACAGTGGAGAAAATGGCGAAACGCGAGGACAATGAAGACAGGCAGGGGAGAAAAGGAGAGAGGAGGAGAAAAAGGAAAAAGGAACAAGGAGGCGCAAAAATGGAGAAATGAATCCTACTCCTCCTTTTATAGCCCTGCCACGTGGTAGAAGCATTTAAGGAGGAGTCAAATCGATACCTGTTTTGACTCCCCCATCCGACACGTGGCGTACGCCGACTGACACAAGTAATGCCCTCGTCACGTGTCCAACGTTCATAAGTAGGCAAATCGTTTCGACGGCTGTCCGCACGTATAACCTCGAGCAACGAACCGACGTACGTTAAGGACGACCTAAAGAGTACTAAATGCTCCATCATAACCCCGGTCTCCAGTGCAAACTGAGCTAAAGAGAGATTTGTTACTCCTCAGCGTCAACGCGATTGACACAAGGAGTAAGGGAGCTTACTGTTAGGGAAAAATATGACAAGTCCGGAGACCCAGTTATGGAATGGACCAACTCTACTGGCACGGCCCGAGAACCCGAGGCAACAGGCCGGACCGAGACAAGACGAAGCGTAAAGGAGAGACTTAGATCGGATTTGTAGGAAATGAAATCCGACCGAGACTTAAAGAGTCAAGAGCCATAGGCAAAATATATAAGACGCATAAAGTTGACTCGGTTAATGAGGCAGCAATGTCAAAAGGGCTGATTAAGACTCGAATGCTAGAAGTCACTTGACCGACCATAAAACCGAGTCATATTAGTTCGGTTATAGTGTCGGCTATCGGAGTGAGGAGTATCGGTTACAGCCGACTCTATATCGTCCGACAGAAGGCAAAAAGTATTATCCTTACAGCCAGCCTAGACTCATCTTTCATTAGAGTCGGTTATGGCTGAGCCGAGTAAGGAAGAGACGATGTAAGTATAAATAATATCCCGAAAATCTTGTAAAAGGATTCTTGATCCCGAAAATTTCGGGATCGGGAAGCACCCGTAAACAGATTGTAATTAAATCAAATCTTCGAAATATTTGGAAGAGAATCCCTGCACGGTGGGACCTCCTAGTCCTATAAATAGGAGAGACTCCAAGGGTAAAAGGTATGCAAAAACTCTCTCCCAAACCCCCTCGATACTATAAGATCTAGATTCCTAGCCTGACTTTGGCATCGGAAAGTCCCCTGCTTTAGCCAGGGTCTCCTTTGTCTTCTCCCTGTGTAGGTACTCGAAGGTCTAAAGAGGGTGAACCAGATTTTTGCATCAACAGAAGTTTTTAATACTTGTATAACATGGTATGGCACACAATTAGATGGTCACAAGAGTATAACTTAAAAAACAATGGCCAATTATTATTTTTAACTATCCATCGCTATCAAACATTATTGGTCCACCTGAAGAGTAGTAACAAAATATCTAAGATCTAGAAGCCTAGAAAAATAATTCACTTTATTTTCCACCCATAAATTCTGAGAAAATATAAAGTATTATGCTCTCAATGCGGGTCTCAGCTCTGATAGAGGAAGGTTTGGTTAGGCTAGCAACTGGCATCAAACAATCCCATCAATATGACATTCTAAAACTGAAGGTAGATGAGCATATAACATGCGCCCGTGAAAAGAGTGGGCCACAACATTATGATCACCTGATATGAAAAAAATGAATGTACAACCGTTGGTATTGATCATTTCTAGAACAAGTTTCTCCTGTTGTTATATATATATATATATATATATATATATATATATATAGGGTTAGCTTGTTATTAGTACACACCCCACTATTAGTACACACTCCACTGTTAGCCATCATGTTGTTAATTAATAATAAAAGGCATTCATTTTCCATTTTGGATTATCATTTACTACAGCTATGTGAGGGAAAAGTGCATTGATTATAAATTCCTTTGTCAATCTCCTGACAACATCTGCACTTAACCGTCGATTTTGGTGTTTGATTTATTTGTTGTAAAATTATATTTATGGCATTTTTCTATTACTTTATCACCAAATCATTATACTCGTACATTGATGTCGTTGTTCAAATTCAAGATTTTCATGGTAAAGCTATAAAAATATATCATATATGATTACAAATTTATTTACTTGTCTTTGAATAACATTTATATTTGATGATACCTATTTACCATGATAATTGCTAATCCAAACATACTCTTAATGCTTACCAATCATACTCTTATTGCAACAAATTTTGTTTTCTGTTATGCCCTAGGTGAATCCAATGTCAGTGGATCCCTGACTATAGGGCCCACCATGATATATGCACCTTACATCCATGCTGTAAATACTCATTTTTGGAGCATGATCCACAAAATGAAACAAATCCAAATCCCTGACTATAGGGCCCACAGGAAAGTGGTGATTCAATACCCACCATTAAAAACTTCTCAGGGCGACTGGAATGTTTATTTTCCATCCAACCTTTTGATAGGGTCACAAAGACCTGGATGAAGGTACATCACAAATATCAGCTTGATCCAAAAGTTATGTGGCCTACAAAAAGTTTCTAATAGTCAATCACCACTGTTTCCTGTGGTGTGGGCCACCTGAGATTTGAAGCTGCTTCATTTTTGGTATCATCCTCTAAAATGAGCTGTCAAAATAGATGGACAGTGTGGATGTAATGCCAATACATCAAGGTGGGCTCTACAGTCAAGGATCTACCGAAGCCACGACCATCCGCAGTTGGGTTTGCAATTTAAACTGTTTGATTGTTGTACAACTATGTACCGGTAGGAAGTACATGTGTTCCTAGCCATCCAATGGATGACCACTAAAATCAATTGTCATCTATTACTCGGCCTTGCCCTCATGTGCAGTGTCCATGAATTGAATGGGCATGTGACAAACATGTATGCTAAAAACATTCAGAAGATTCACTAGGGCTATGCATGTGACACTCATTCGCAGCCATTCAGACCCTTGAACCCGTTGGGCACGTCGTTGATGGAGCATGCATCTGAAATCACATTAATAAAGAATCCTAAGCATCCAATCGATGGTCATCAAATGTGTGTTTTAAAGTAGAGTGGCTAGTCTTCCATATTCAAAGACCAAAATCAGAGGGTCTTGCATCTCCTCGATGGGAGTGGATTAGGTGCGCACCGGTTTACCCAAGAAGGTGTGGCCCTTACCATTAGACCCACATTAATTCATGTATTCTATATCCACACCGTTCATCCGTTTTGCCAAATAATTTTAGGGCATTAGCCCATAAAAGAAGCAGATCCAAATCTCAGGTGGACTATACCATAGGAAACAGTGGCAATTAACCATTAAAAACTTATTGTGGGCCACAAAAGTTTTAGACCAAGCTAATATTTGTTTCTTCCCTTCATCCAGGTTTGTGTGACCTTATCAACAGGTTGGATGGAAAATAAACATTACGGAAACATCATGGTGAATCCTAGGAAGTTTTTAATAGTGGACCGTTCTATCATCACTGTTTCCTGTAGTATCAGATTTTGATCTGCTTCATTTTTAGACACATGCCCTAAAATGATCTGACAAAACAGATGAACGGTGTGGATATAGAATACATACATCAATATAGGATCTACGGTAAGAGCCACCATCTTAGATGAGTTGAGGTCGGCAACTAATTAATCAACTTCTCTTTTTTTATGCTCTGTCCAGAATCACGTCAGTTAGCTATATGGTTGAAAAGTAAATATTATATTTATAGAAGGTATGATGTCAAAAATAAATTCAAAAATAATAAATTATATTTTATTTCATGCTGAATTAGCAGCCAAAGAGTCATGTTCACCCTATAGAGACGAGTGGGTAGAGAAAAGGAAATCCACGCCAACGTTGAGACCCATAGAATTAAGAAAGACCAAGAGAAAGCTAATGCGCCTCTTAAGGGTCTAACTATGACGAGTCAAAAGAGAAGTGTATCAAAGAAAAAGATACCCTGAGAGGCATTTATTTCAAGAGCTCAAGGAAGTAACGAAAGCAAAGGAAAAACAATCAACGGCTATACCAACTTAACTAGAAAAAAATTCAAGTAAATTAACTCATCTTAGTATAAGTTATTAACATTAGAATTGTATATGGTGTAGGATACCATGGTTATGCACAAAAGCTTATAGGAGCTACCGAATGAAGGTTATGTTATAGAGAATGGGTGATTAAAACCAAATAAAATTTATGACATTTTAAATACAACTGACTACTTAACTAATTTCCAATTAAAGGTAAGTAAAACAATTAACTCTAGGGCTTCTAAGCAACTAGAGGGTTCAATCATATAGACTACAAAAAGATGTGGCAATTAAACAACTAATGTATATATGATTGTGTACATGCGTGTGTGAGATGTACTACCTAATAATTCCTAGCATTCATCTAATTATGCATACATATAATTCATCAATCAATCTCATAAGCATAATTAAACAGATGCTTAAATGACAATTTAAAACACAAGCATATATAGTGATTCGATTTTCCTACGCCACTTCTAATGGATGCGCTCAACCTATAAATGTACCAGATTTCATTAACAGAATTTTTTTAAATCAGGTTCATCACTTTTACAATCTTACACAAGGACCGGCTCCCTTAGAGACTTACGCAGTTTTTTATGGGCTCGCCACGAACCTTGGTCCTAATCTAATGTCATACATTTACTCCCACCAGAGGCTCCCTCGGAGACTAACACATACACACCCGTGTCTGGTGGCCTACACAATAACTTGGATTTAAGTCCACAAGAACCAAGGTCCTATACAATAACTTAATCGAGTTTGGTAATTCAAACTCTACACTAAATCCTACATAAAGAATGAGTGTACATGAACTCATACAAATGACAACTTATCATATTAAGCCCCCCTTTTGTAGCGTTTTCTCGAGTTGTTTGATCGATGCTTTCTCGTATTTCGATCAACTCCTCATGCTCTCCCGATCAATGATGTTGATGCGTCGCCAATACTTCAGCTTCAAAATCAACTACATTGCATGTGATACTCTTTTCGGTGACCAATGTGATAGGAGGTTGATGCTCTTCTACAATAAGTGGGAATGTTGTAATCGTAGGGGATTCACCTAGATGGGTCTTTTAGAGAATTTAGACAAGTATGTACATATAGATGTCAGGTCTAAACTCTAGAAAATGATAAAGTTCAAGCACATCTTCAATATGAAGGTTGAAATCCTCATTAGAGTATTAATCTCAAGGAAGATGACCTACAACTCATTGGTTTAAAGGCTTGCGATGGGAGTTATGATCATGGAATCACCTAAGCTTCTATTATACTAAAAACCCATGAAAATACCCAAGGCCCGTATGTTGTATATATAAAAACCAAGTTTTAATAGTAAAATAATAATAATAATAATAATAATAATAATAAACGGGCAGAAAACGACTGGTTCAATCGATTGAGCAATGCCTTCGATTAATCGAACTCTCATTCGATGTGATAGAATGTTGGTTCGATGACATTGAGAATTTTCTGATATTTGTCAATTTATTGCTAAACATTTCTGAGCACCTTCGATCGATCGAAACCATTCGAGGATTGCTTAATGGGATCGAGCTTAATATAAAAATTGTTGTTTTGGGCATATGTTTAGACAACAGTTCCGCACCTATTCTAGCCTTACTATGTTCCAATTAGGCTTCTAAGGCTAAGGGATGATCAACAAGGTTTACTTATTAAACCAAGATCATTTAAATGTTTAAGGGGTTGTTTTAGATCAAGGGTTATGATCACCAAGGTACATCATTTACTTATTATTTGCTCCTTTATGCTCATGTCCTCTTGTGTTTTCAGTCTTTAGCTTCGAAGGGCTTCAATCGACTACATATCAAATGGACTTACGTGACTAATAAACAAGATGCACAATTCAGTGTACTAACAAATATCTTTAGTGTTTTATCTAATTTAGATGGTAAGATCGAACTTTTGGGAGAATGAAAGTTGAAGTTGTGTATCTATATACATTTAAATCCTCATTTACCTCATAATTACCCTAGAGATTCAATAAATCAACATATAATCAATCATTCAAATAACTATACATCACTAGGCAAAGACATCCAACCGTCCGCTTCACTTTCTAATTGTCCGATCATGATAAACTAACTTCAAGATTATTATATCCACTCGCGAGCGTGTGCACACACACACACACTAGTAATTCTAATTCGTTTATCTTGTTGTTGTCCCAAGCATAATCTTGATCTACCGTTAAAATTACGACTTAACACCTCTGAATACATGTATATATATACCCTTCAAGATATTTCTAGCCTAAAAATCATAATTTGCTTGATTTATATATTATCAATCCAAGTAATTGAAATTACTTTTCACGAGCCTATTAAGCTATCCAACTGTTCAATTTTAATATGTACCATCACATCATCATGAAAATCAATGAGAAATTAACCTAAGCCCTTAACATCCGGTCAACCTCGATTCCTATACCTAGATTGCCATATTAGTCGGCATCTATACCTTGATGGCTGCAAGAAGCCTAGGAACCATTCTTCCACATCATTAACGATCATCTAATTATTGATTCCACATCTAATTCCTCTTAACCATTTAATCAAGAACAACCGATTAAATGGACTATTTGAAGATACAACATCTATTATCAAAATTCAACTCAATGGACCTCTCATTTGTGATTTTAAAGCTGATCTAGACTGTTTACAATCCAACAATCTTGATTGCATGTCAAATTAAACTGTGATTCCTTCTCTCGTTTACGGTCTACATAAGTTTACGATCTACCTAAATTTTTTAGTCCTATCAAAATTGACAGACAGTAGATTTCTCATCGAGCATCTAAGTGGGGCCCACAAATTCCTACCATACAATTTTTTTTTTTTTTAAAATTAATTAAAATAACAACGTGTGCTGACATGCAGCGTAAGTTACCACAAGAATCAGAAGCCACATCCCCTCTTCTTTCAAACTCTCTCTCCCTCTCTTTATCCCTCCACCCATCCATTGCATGGGAAGTTTTTAATGGCGAGCGTTTAATCATCACCGTACATCATGTTGGGTATGATGTAATGGTAGTGGTACCCGATGGGTCACTAATGGGCGGTGGATCACTGACTATAGAGCCCACCATCATGCATTTGCTTTACATCAAAGTGGCTTATATATTTTAGCGGCCTGATCTAAAAAATGAAGCAGATCCAAATCTCAGGTAGACCATAGGATATTTACCCCTTCAGATCAAGCTGATATTTGTGTGGTCCCTTCATCCCAGGTCTTTGCGACCTTATCGACAATGTTGGATAGCAAATACACATTCCAGTGGAACCCAAGAAGTTTTTATGGTGGGTATTCAATCGCCACTGTTTCCTATGGTGAGGTCCACCTGAGACTTGGATCTGCTTCACTTTTGGGGTGATGTCTTAAAATGAGCCTTCAAAGCAGATGTACAGCATGGATGTAAGGTACGTACATCACTGTGGGCCCCACAGTCAGGGATCCACGGAAGCCGCTCCAGTCGCTACCGAATCCGAGTCTGAGCTACACGGGTTCAGCACGCAATGCACGTCCAAACAATATACGGTAGAGTGTGAGAGACGTTAATCCCGTATACGATGTATCAGTCCTGTTCATCCACCTGTCGCTCTTGTTTCAAAAAATCAATCCCACTGTTCAATCCTGTCCATCCATTTTTTCTTCAATCTATTCCGTTGAATGTGGACGCGAGTTGCCAGGAAGCTCCTGTGTTTGGAAGCTACGCGGGGCCCACGGAGATTCCCATGAGAAATCTACTCCGTCCATCCATTTCTCAAGCTCACAATAGGACGGGAGTCCAAAAATCAGGTAAACCATGCCACATGAAACAGTGAGGATTGAACGCCCACCATTGGAAACTTTGTGGGGACCACAGTACGATCACTACACTTTATTTCGGTAGTAATAAGCTTATGAACGGTTTGGATGACATGTAAACATTATCGTCAGCTCTAGGAAGGTTTCAATGGTGGATGTTTCCATTCATGCTGTTTTCTGTCGTGTGGCCCACCTGAGTTTTGGATATGATTGATTTTTGTATTCCCACACTATTACGAGCTAGAGAAACTAATCGACGGAGTGGATTTCTCAGGAGCATCACTTTCGGCTCCGTGTGTAACTTCCGACCACACGAACTTCCTGTGGACTAGTGCACAGGCAATTCGCCTCCTTTGAATATTCGAAAGCAAACTAATTCATTCTTGAGAAAATTATCACTGTAACGCCACCTTTTATCCAGCGTCTTTTATAAATAGTACAAAACTTACCTTCCCAACTTAGACCTTGTACGTACGGACAGAGCATTTGAGGACGAAAATACCCCTGTCCGTACGTGCAATGCACTCTCAAAAGCAGGGGTATTTTCGTCCTGAATTGCTCTGTCCGTACGTAAAAAGTCTAAGTTGGGAAGGTAAGTTTTGGACTTTTCATAAAAGACGTTGGATAAAAGGTAGCATTTACAGTGGTAATTTTCTCTTCATTCTTCACCGTCTCTTCTTTGATAGCCACTGCCCACTGATCTGACGTACAGAAACTAATAACAGGCTTGATTTTTCACTTATCAGCCGTTCATACCTAGGGCTATTAGATCGACGGACCCGATTATCAGATCACCCACCCACACGTTATTCCGGATTCTTCCGTCTCTACGGCATCATCACCCCTCCTTGGGATAGTCCGCGAATCGCTGCAGAAAGATGACTTTGGTTGTGAGCCGTTGCAGCAGTGCAATCCACACCACTGCAATCTCATCCATCTATACAAGAAGAAAGGTGTATGGTAAGCTCATCTGTTCATGCATACCCCTCTCCTTCTACTTTTTTGTAATAGATTAGTACAGAAATGCTACTACTCTACTGTCAAAAGTCGAAAAGGGGGTGTGGTAGAGAAATATCAGGGGTTGTTTGGCAGGTTGGATTTGAATTTTTTTACTCAAGAATCCAAATTCGGGATTTGAAATCCCTGAGATTTTATTTTCGTTCTGTTAGTTGTGTTTAGCAACCTGGATTGTCGAGAGTGTAAAGAGAGCTATTTGAAGTATGACTGTTGGAGAGGATTAAAAATCGTTGGAATTGAAAAGTGGCATTTTGAGGATTTCAAATCCATTGAATCCACTAAACAAAAACTCCGTAATTTCGATCTTGCATCAGGAGTTCTGTACCTGTGAAATTGTTGCATAATCGATGTTGAGCTTTTTGTTTATTCTCGAGCAGTAGATTTGAGTTTCTTGGCTCCTCGGAATTTACAAGGGCATAAAGGAATTTGTTTTCGTAAACTGTTTGTCATGTTTGGGTACTGGGAATGTAATTATCTGGAATCCAGAAACTGTGTTTGGGCACTGCTGAGGTATGAGTAGGGGTGTACATGAGTCGAACCGAGTCGAGCTGGCTTCGGCTCGAACAATGGCTGACCTCAGCTCGAGCTCGGCTCGGCTCGGTCCTTGGGCCTGACTAGCCAGCTCAGCTCGGTTCGGTCAGCAGCTCGGGCCGAGTTCACCATTGAGGCATTTCCACAAACACCTGAACTGCAACTTCAAAATCCCACTGTTTTACAAACAGAGGCAATGGTTTTACAGGTATTTTATTAAACCCCTTCTAAGTAACATAAAAACCAAAAAAACACAAAGAGAAAAAAGGTATTTATTTCATGTACATACCTTCCTTGCCACCAACCACATTTCGTTGAGTCATTTTATCAAACAGTTGGTGAGCAACATCAATGGCAAAGTAACCGAGTCACCGAACTGGTTTGATCCGAGTTCGATTCGAGCTGGATTCGATCCGAGTCGAGTCAAGCTAGGGCCTACTCGAACTCATTTTTGAGCTCAAAAAATCAGCTCGACTCAGCTCGAACTCAGCTTCGAACCAAGTTGAATCGAGCTTTTTCGAGTCGAGCGAGCTAACCGAGCTAGCTTGGTTTGTGCACACCCCTAGGTATGAGGATGGATCCACCACAACGTATTGTAGGTTTAGCTTAACGTATGACGTGATGTGTATGGCCAACTGTGATGTGTGCATGACATCCTATCCATCCATCATGTGCGCCCCCTCATGTTCTCCGTGGCAACCGAAAATCATGCCAACCCAAAACTCAGGTGGCCAAACCATGTGAAATCATGCCTAAAACCTCTAAAATCGCGTGGTGGGGCCCACCTGAGTTTTGGAATGGACTGATTTTTGGGTTGTCCATTGATCCCATTGAGGTTCATTTCTGAATTGATTGGAGGGCATATACATAACACGTGGGCCCCACAGACAGTCTAGAAGGTTTTAGTGGTTGGCATCTCCATCTTAACTCTTCTCTGTGGCGTTCTGTTCCTTGTGGTGTGGCCCACCTGAGTTTTGGATTGGAATGATTTTGGGGCACTAAGGAGAATATGAGAGGGCACACATGATGGACAGATTGGATGTCGTGAACACATCGTGTTGGGCCTATAAAGCTTAACCTACAAAGCCTTGTAGTGGATCCGGTCTCTGAAGGGAAGGAATCCATTTCCTTGGAGTTTGCAAGCCAGCCTCTGGCCAGGATTGAAAGGCAAAAGCTGGATTCACTTTCCAACTGGAAACCATTTCTATGCTTTTCCAAGCTCCCAAACATTGGAATTTCCCCTGCTTCTGGATTCCATTTCCAGATGGGTACTGCCTGGAGCCAAACAATCTATATGTGCATTGGAACTAACATCTCTCAGAAAAGACTAGATTTTTGGCGAACTGTCTTCATATTGCTTAGCAGATAATTTTTATTGATGCGTGCATTGTGTTGTGTTTGGCTATTTGTAAATAGGGGAACTCAAAGTGCCCAACAAGATGCTTGAAAGATCTTCAATGCAAAAGGATCTTAGTCTTGGTCAAGATGTTGCAACATCATCAGAGGTCAATAGAAGAGGAAGTTTTCATCTTGGAACCTTGGCGAGCACTGTTACAGGCATGCATTTTTCTCACAAATACCGATTCGGATAAAAAGCGTATGAACCAATGGCGATAATTTATTTTAGCTATAGTAGTGACAACAATCACTTTTTAGTAATATTAATTTACATGGAGTTTCAACTCTTGATGCACTG
Organism: Magnolia sinica; assembly: GCF_029962835.1. NCBI lineage: Eukaryota > Viridiplantae > Streptophyta > Magnoliopsida > Magnoliales > Magnoliaceae > Magnolia > Magnolia sinica. Next base: position 1,923,814 of record NC_080573.1, on the reverse strand, counting down.
GTTACATATATCTAGAAGAATGAGTTCTCATGTATGCAGGATCAAACATGCTTACATATCTGACCAGTTGCACTGTTGTAGGCAGGGAACATTGCATTGTCAATCATGTCAATGTTTAAGATCTGCATTTGGATACAAGAGGAAATGACAAAATGATGTTTCCTAGCATTCACAGCTATAATGTAGCTTCAAAATCGAGGCTTTTTGCTAATTTCAAGTCCAAGTTGATAGTAATTTAGCTGCAATTCGGACTCTTAATGCAATGTTAATGAAATCATAAATTTGTTATTTCCACTTTATTGGATTAGTTGTTGCAATTCAATTCCATAATGGATCTAAATGCTGTAATGCACCCATAGTAGCAGGAATCTTCTAGCCACCGTTCCATTCACGCCAGCATCTCATCACCTGTTTGTGCTCTTGCGGAGCATCATCTATTGATGCCATATTTTCACTGAGACCACCTTTAACTGAATCAGTTCTGTTCTATTGGTATCATTCATCCTTCTCTAGTAGATTGTTCATTCTTTTTACAGAAAATGACACAAATAACTAAAAAAAATAAATTCTGTTGAATAAAATATAGAATGTGTTTTAAGTTTTTTAAATATTAAAACACATTTTTATAGGTATTCTGCCTTCCTGAATTTTCTGAGAATTGCCGTTTGTTGCTCCTACCCCACATGTTGAGTTGTGCTTAAAGATAGGGATCCTATGTGGTTTTAGCTTGATTCTATATAATATTTCTTTACAATCCTTTGTGGTTTTAAATGACATAGTTTTTATTGACAAGACGAGGGAGGTTGTAAACACAAAACTAGATTTATGGAGGGGTGTTTTGGAACCTAGATGGATTTAAAATTAGTCAAACTAAAACAGGGTATATGAAGTGCAATTTTAGTAACAATAGGAGTGTAAACGAGGAATTAATTAAGATTAAGATTGCTGACTAAGAAGTTTCCCAAACTGACCACTTTCTGTATCTTGGGTCAATAATTCATGAGAATGGAGAGTTTGAGAAGGATGTTGCCCATACAATTCATGCTGAGTGGAAGAAATGGATATGTGCCTCTAGAGTTTTACATGATCGTCGTGTACCACTCAAACTGGAAGGGACATTTTATAGGAAAGCTATAAGATCAGCTATGGGACAGAATGCTGCACAGTGAAGGAACAACATGATCATGGGATGAGTGTAGCTGAAATGAGGATGTTGAGATGGATGAGGGGAAAGACAAGGAAGGAGAGAATTAGAAACTGATACATTCAAGGGAACACAGGAGTAGCACCTATAGGTAATAAGATGGGGGTGAGTAGACTTAAATGGTTTGGTCATGTGCAATGGAGACGAATAACTATGCCGGTTAGGAGTCAGTACAAGTTGTAGGCTCTAAAAAGCAAGGGGAGGCCCAAAAGGACATGGTGGAGTTAAAAAAAGACTCAACGATCCAGGGTCTAACTGCAGTTATGGCCCTTGATAGAGTGGAATGGCAGAACAAGATTCATTTAGCCAATTAGTTAGGATGAGGCTTAGATGATGATGATGACGACGACGGCATTGAGGGATTTTATTAGGAGTCCAAAATTAGGTCTTTTTGGTTGTCTTTAGCGATAGTTTCCAAGTATATTTAGCGATAGTTTCCAAGTATATTTAGTCTCAATGTGTCATTAAGTCATTAGTAGTCTTCCATTTGTGTGTGTGCGCGTGCACATGCGTGTGCGTGTGCGTGTACGTGCGTGCATACATATATATTTATCTTGAGGGATCTTTGTTAGGATAAGAAAGAGATAAGCATAGGAAATTAAAAGGGAAAGATTTAGGTTTAGAAGTGTGTTGTAATTTAGGATCCTTTTCTTAGTCTAGAATAATTGAGTTTTTATACATTTTGTTACTGCTTTGTGTATTTCTAACAAAACTTCAGTTAACTAGCGTATGTGATCTATTCACTAAAAGGCTTATTTCTTGTGTCCAATGGTTTCAGTGGCAAGTTTGGCTGCAACAGATATAGCAAAGGCCCTGCCCATAAAGCATGTCATGGTGAGAGCTTGTTACCTCTATGCTTTCCTCAAAATGTTATGTACCTCGACTTCTTATGAATATTTATGTTTTTGAATGCATCCATGAGCAGTGCACTTCTTCTTCTTCTTTTTAATGTATCAAGTTATGCCATGAATTACATTGTAGTAGTATCTATCTGTCCTTGGAAAACTTGAGTGATCAGGTCAAGTATCAATCAGATCAAAAGCTCCTCTTTGGAATGGGAGTATAACCATGTTTTGCTTGACACTATAGGAGAAGCTGATTGGGTGGCTGATCATTGGCTTAATTCACTTAAAATTGTTTATCCCCCTGAAAATTTTGATAGTCAGTTGGGATAGTTTATGAGGATAGGCTGGGTAAGAAATACCCACCAAATTAATTTAATGAAGCTATTTTTATTTAGAAATACCCATCTTTAAGAGTGAGTTGATACAAGTTGAAGGCTCTAAAAGGGCAAGGGGAAGGCCCAAAAGGACATGGGTGTAGTAAGAAAAGACTTGATGACCTATGGTCTAACTGAAGTTATGGCCCTTGATAGAGTGGAATGGTGGAAAAGGATTCATGTAGCCAACCCCAATCAGTTGGGACAAGGCTTAGGTTATGATGATGATGATGATGTGATAGGGTCTTCTTTAAAATAAGTGTGCAACTATTATGGCATAATCACCAAGTAAATTCCCTTTCACTGCTTTGATACCTTGGTTTACCCTCGCTTGTTACAAGAGATTGAAAGTGGAAAAGGAAGCACATGACATTGGGGTTCTTGATACCTTCACTTCTTTAGTTAATGCCTTCTCTTGATCTCTTAATTTTTGCCAATGGGTTAAGGTGGATTTTGTTGGCGTTCAATGTGAAATAGGAATTTCCATTTTTCATTGGTAGGAATAGAAAATCAAATGGTTGTGAAGTCCTATTTTTTGCAAGAATGCTCCACATACCACTGAGTGGGGTAATTTCTAAATAACTGTCTCAAATTTAAGAAAGTCTGTAGTGGTTTAGCTATTTTACGAGTTTGTAGATGTGGCACTTATGGTTATTGGTTTTAGTAACTAGAGTTTACTAGAAACAGTAAACTCTCTATCATAAAAATAGGTTGGACATACTGCTGTGAGGTTTAAATGTTGAGAAATTTCTTCGTTCAATCATTTATGTCCAAAGAAAAGGGAAAAAGAAAGAGCTTTACCTTGTTTAACTGCAGGTTTGTATTCTTGAGTTGGGAGCTTTGTAGTGGCATATCATGTCTTGACATCTTCACAAGTTCGCATTTTCTTTTTCTTTTTTGTACTGTCTGCCTTGTGCAGATTCATATTTTTACAGGTGACATTTCCTATTAATTGTTGTGGGTGTTTTTGGTGTATGGGTTGTTGTCCTTCACAAAGCATACTGAAGCATGGACATTTTCTGCATGTAGTACTGAGTGTAGGAAAATTTCTTCCAAATTTCTTCCATGATCAAAGTAGGAGAGTCCTATGAGATCTTTGATGCCTTTTATTGATGGTGTTCTTTTGCTAGTTCTCATGTTCATAGAGAAGCCAATTCTCTAGCCGATGATTTGTCCAATCAGGCAGGGCATTTTGCTGATGAGTCAATCTTTTAAGGAGAAGCACATGTAGCAGGAGTCTTCTTTGTAGTGAACCTATGATTGATAAAAAGAAAATAGGCATGTACGATATGTCCATTTAGCTTTTGCCTTATGATATAGAGCTATGATACTCAGATCCTTCAAAAAAATTGGGAGTACCTGAGCCCAGTGTTCGAAATATCGATACTATCGGCCGATATTATCGTTATCGCACCCATGCGAGACAAAACCCTCGCGATAACCCCCGGAAGATACCAAAAAACCCAAAATCCAGATATCGGCCGATATATTGTCGATATCGCACAATATATCGTTGCCACAACCGACCATAAAAAGCTGCGTATATGTGAAGAATAAAAATAAATAAATTTTGAATCAGAAAAAAAAAAAAAAAAAGAGAAATCGGAGAGTACCTGTAGGCTGCAGCGAAGATCGGTCATCGGAGGTGGGCCATTCGATTGGTAAGTACGCTTTCCCTCTTTTTCTCGCAATTTTCTTCAATTTCCCTCTTTCTTCGCTGATTGGAGGGCCCACATAGGAAACTCTCCTGGAGCCTGTCACGGGAAGTTCCTGATACAAGCAAGGTGTGGCCCACTTGATGGGAGCATCAGTGCTCGTACAACTCGAAGCTTGAGGAGCGTCAGTGCTTGTCTTCGCATGACACGTACCTATAGTGAAATCGGATTGCGTACTGAGTTATTCACTAGACTTTTATCGTACTGAGTAAACTCTGTTGGGCCCCGTGTTAATTTATATGGTTTATCCACACCGTCCATCCGTTTTTCCAGATCATTTTAGGGGTTGAGCCCAAAACTGAAGTATAACAAAAGCTCAAGTAGACCATACCAAAGGAAACAGTGGAAGTATTGATTTCCACCGTTGAAACATTTTTAAGGCCCTCGGTGGTGTTTATTTGTCATTCAAACTGTTCATAAGATCATGCAGACATGGATGAATGGAAAACACAAATATCATCCTGATCTAAAATTTTTGTGGGCCCCGAGAACTTTTCAATGGTAGACTTCAATTCACACTATTTCAGGTGGTGTGGTCCACTTAAAATTTGGATATGATTAAATTTTGGTTTAAAGCCATAAAATTATATGATAAAGCTGATGTACGGAGTTGATACAGTGCATGAATGATGGTGGGACCCACATAACTTGGTGACGTAATGTGCCCCGTCAATGACGGGTGGGATTGCGTACTGAGCATAGTATGTTCTTATCTTAATGAGTAAACTCTGTTGGGTCCACTGTGATTGTATGTGGTTTATCCACGCCGTCCATCCGTTTTTACTAATCATTTTAGGTGTTGAGCCCAAAATTAAACCATATCTACAACTCAAGTGGACCACATTACAGGAAACAATGTTGAATGAGCATTGACCATTAAAACGTTTTGGGATCCATAAAAGCTTTGGATCAACCTGATATTTATTTCTTCCCTTCATCTGGGTCTTTAGGACCCAATTAACAGATGATGTCAAATAAACAATACAGTAGGCCTTAGGAGGATTTTAATGGTGGATATCCAATTGGTGTGGTCCACCTGAGATTTATATCCCTATAATTCTTTTTATCAGGCCTTAAAATTATCTTTAAAAATGGATGAACGGAATGGATGAAACAAATACACTATCATGGGGCCCACAGAGCACCAACCAACAGCGTTTAAGGCAACCGACATTTAATGCTTTGTGCATTTTAATGCAACCAAGCTTATTATTTGGTGTGGTCCACTTGAGCGTTGGAGATGCCTCATTTTTGTTTTTATGCCTTAAAATAATATGAGAAACGGGATAGACAGTTTGGATGCACGATACATCACGGTGGGCCCGCCCACAGAATTGCCCGTTCAGAGCTAGGGACGGGCGGGGGTAGTACGTAATCCGCGTCCTATATGTGGACCCCACCTATATACCTGCTATACTGGGTTTCATCCACACTGCCCATATATATGGACCCCACCTATATACCTGCTGTACTAACGTCAGCAAGTTCTGCGGGCCCACCATAGAGTGGGGAGAGGGATGCCCACTGTTGAAACCTTCCTAAGGTCCACTATGATACTTATCTGAGATCCAACCTGTTTATAAGTTAAGACGGACATGAAAGAAGGGAAAAAACAAATTTCAGCTTGATTGAAAACTTTTGTGGCTCTTAAAATTTTTTAATGGTGGGCGTCCCTCTCTCCACTGTTTTCTAACTCATTCTTTTTCTCATGGCCTAAAATGATATCTCCAAATGGATGGACGGTGTGGATACAACACATATCATGGTGGGCCCTATAGAACTTGGTGATGTCACTTCAGGGCCCTATAAATGTAAAATCCACTGTTCATCCGGTGATCTGTACATACAAAAGCTACCTGACTAAAAAACTATGGTAGGCTACACCAATGGGAGGAATGTAAAACTGCTTCCAAATTGAGATGGAGATGATGATTACGAGCCACCACGCAACTCTATGTGGGTCTAGACCACAACTAGTCCCCATCATTGATATGTATATTTCTCAAATTTTACTTCTTCAGTTCTTCTTTTACTTTTCAATGAATTGGTTGTGTTTTCATGCATGACTATGATATATTTATAAATATCATGCATCCAATTTAAATATAATTGCATTAGTTCAGTTAAACATCGCATAACTTAGGACCCTATACAAAGGAGACTTATTATGTGCACATATATATATATTTGAGATGTTATGATTTAAAAGTGTGTATTAAGGGCTTTTTTAACAATCTCCAAAGTTTCATTAAAAATTTCAACCATTTTCTCAATGTTTCCCCATGTTTTCCAAAAAGTGCGATAAATTATGCGATAAAAAAGAAAATAGGCATGGATGATATGTCCATTTAGCTTTTGCCTTATGATATAGAGCTATGATACTCAGATCCTTCAAAAAAATTGGGAGTACTTGAGCCGCATCCCTGGATACTCATATAAGGGATCTCCCTTCCTTGAGACTACTGAGATTTTGAGCATAAGCTTTTTTGGGGACTTGAATATACAACAAATCATGTCAATTGGACTTTAAACCAAACGTTGGATATTGTTTGGAAAATATTTTAACATGATTGTACTTGTGATTTGTAACAAGTCCTTATTGTACCCATATGAGAGTAAAATGGATGTTCCTTATCATGCTAGTTTGATTGCCATGCATCATCAAATACTATTTTTTTTCCTTTACTACAATTGTCTCTCAATCATTTTCCTCTTGATCTCTCTCAAAACTATGTATGCTTTCTTTAATTAAATAATGATGTGCTTGTCATATATCTGTATATTATCTTAGAGCCCTGCGAAGGTTAATAGCATTAGGAATTTGGTTCCTACTCCCAACACATGCAAGTGTGGTAACATCTACGAGTTTGGGGCATTCATCAAGTGGACCCCTCCATGCAGCCAAGAATCAGGTTGATGACGTCTCTAGTGGGTCTCATGTAGAAAAAAGATGGATGATTAAAGGAACTGGCAACAATCCACATTTGGCGTACACCTGTGTGCCAATTTATGATTAGAACAGCCTACTTTCAAGAATGGGACTTGCATAGTGCACCCCACATGACGAACAGCCCTGATCTTGCACGTGTCACACGTGGAGAGAGTAGGATCCATATTTCTTGCTTTCACACTAGTTGCTGCCACATTTCTCATTATTTTATTATCATACACTACACGCAAGCTTTACTTTGTGTAGATAATCTCAGGAGCTAGAATTTTGTTTTATTTTTGTTCGAGCCAGGAAGGAGCACCTGTTCCTATCTTGGCTGATATAAACCTTGGAGATTGGTTTGGAGGATTCGTATATTCAGCTGGACAGCAAGCAAATGAAGCTGTTCAGGACCAATTGTCAGCTCTCAGTTTCACTAGGTCCAATGCTATACTCTGCGCCTTTGTCACAGTTCAATATTGGCATGTGAGGTCTGCTGAGTGTACATGCACCCCTCTGCATGGCAACATGTGCCGACCCAGCTTATATGTCTACACCTGATTTGTTCAGAAATGGCCCTCCATGTAGATGACCAGCGCAAAATCATGTTATTCCACTCATCAGGCATGCCACATGTATGTTGAATGTGGAACCTTGGCAATTTTCATCATTTCATGAATGTGTGGCTCACCCAAGGTTAAATATTGATATAGTTGTGGATATCTTTTATTTAAAAGACCAATGCATATTGGCCAGAATGGTATGTGTCAACTGATATGGTTTGGATCAGCCAAGATTTTGAACTTTAGGCTGTATGACTTGATCAGTCTGATTTTTGAGCCAGTACATCCCACCTAATGCACGGCTTAGATAACCTACTCATATGGTAAGGGTGCATGTATGGGTGTGTGATGGCTTAGAGAAGCTCTTGGAATTGTAGGTACTGAGTAGTTTGTTGTGTCCTGCTTGTTATGTGTGCTGATTTTTATGTGTTTTGCAGTTTAGCAGTTATATTTGGTGCAGGGCTGGTGACTAGTTTGTCTCCTTGTACACTAAGCGTTTTGCCTCTGACTCTTGGCTACATTGGTATGTACGGAAATTTATTTAATATTATTTTGTTTGTGATTATATTATGGAGTTGGGAATCACACATTTGACATGACATGTCTTTTCATAACTTGGGTTGATGCATCGCTGCTGTTGGAAATCCTCCAGGAGCTTTTGGCTCTGGTAAAAGCCGATCTCAGGTAACAACTTTTCCTAGATAAACATCCCCCTTTTTTTTAGTGCCTTACAACCTTGCCATATTTTTCACTTGGGGATCTCTTTGTTACTATTGCATCAAAATCATTTTGTTTTTCACTTTCTTTCTTTCCTTTTTTCTTCTTCTTCTTCTATCTTTCTTTCTTTCTTTCTTTTTATTTTTTTATTTTTTATTTTTGTTTTTATAATCTGAGAATTTAAACCAATTTGGAAATATCTCCCCAAACCAAGCAAAATTGATTCTAGGAGCTAAGACAGTTTTTATCAGTCATATGGGGGTAGGGCTGTCAATGGGCCGGGCTTGGGCTAAACAAAGTCAAAATTTTGAATACGGCCGGCTCATCAGACCCAGCCCAAACAGTTCAAAATCTGGGCTGAAGCCAACCTCAGGCCTGCCCCATTTTGCTTTTGCCATGACTAACTCATCCAAGCTAGACTTAACATATATGCACACCGGTCAAGACCATCAAAATCATTTCCCTTTGTGAATGGAGCATCACCTGAAAGTTCTGCTGCTACAGGCCCAATTGTCTTGTTCATGGTTTTGACTATTGGTTAGGATACATCTGTATTCATCCATATCGTAACTGTATTGGTCACCTCATCATGCAATTCAGGGGAAAGGGCCCTATCAGCTGATGCATGCAAATACATACCGTTGCTGATACGGAACCAATACAAGCCAAAATGGCCATAAAGGCTTGCTTTCTCAACAACAACAACAACAACAACCCAAAAAAAAAAAAAAAATCTTTCTAATTTTCACTCATTTTCCACTTGTTTCTTTATTTCAACCATGGAAGAAGCGTAGAAATTCATCTTAGACAAGACTTAGCCCTATTTTGGGGATCAAAATACAACTTTTGAGTTGGATTCGATGAAGCGAAGCAGAGTGGACCATTATGGAAAAATCAATAGAATGGGTAAACCATCACAATTTTCGTTTTTACATCTTCTTTTTGTTGTACTTCAATGCTGTGGGTCATAATCCTCTAAATCATTCTTGATTTGTGATCAGTTAGGGCCTATTTGGTTGACTTTCAGCAGGTCAAGCTGACGGACAATATTCTTTTCAAAGAATGGTCTGATACACCATTGAATGTATTTTAACAACAGAAAAGAATAATATGCAGTTTTTTGGTTATTTTCCCAATAAATTTGTAGAAGGTTTTGGGCAGGAAAAAATAAAAAAAACAGCCGATACTGGCATTTATCAGCTGATACAGGTCTGATCCACCCATGTCATATTGTTTTTGGGCCAAGCTGATTCGCCCCAAGGTACCAATATTTAATACCTTTGTCCTGTTGGTCTTCATCAAATGGATGACTATAAAGAAAACGATCATCTGTCTGTACTCGATGGGAAAATTCAGATGGTCAACATTCCATATCAATGGGCAAAATCAGGTGGTCAGGATCAGCTGATCAGGCTAAATCAAATTAAATGCATCCTTGAGCAATTCTCTTTATATATTTTGTTGCTTTTTTTTTCTTAAATTTACTTAGTTATTTTCAAACATAGATCAAACCGAACCAAGAACACCTGTTTTATTCTTCTGACTAGAAATGAGCCACTCACTATTTTTTGTTTTTGTGCTTTTCTTTTTCTTCTTTAGATAGTTTGGGATTCACTTTCTTTCTCACTGGGGCTGGCAACAACATTGGCAATCCTGGGAATTGCTGCATCATTTGCTGGAAAGGCTTACGGACAGATTGGACAGGGACTTCCTATAGCTGCATCTGGCTTGGCAATTGTAATGGGTTTGAATCTTTTAGAGGTAATTACACTCATGGCATGATCACTAAGGAATTTCTTTCTTAATAACAACCTACTCCATGCTTGATTATCAGAGGATGCTTTGTCTAACAACATTCATATTTTTAACAATGTTTCCTTTTGAAGTACATGTTGAAAGTGGGAAATTAACATACTAGTTGATCAATGAAGAAACAGTTGAATTCAACCTGGCTAAGCACGTTTCCCCCCCTCTTTTTCTGAGAGACAGTCCCCTAGAGTGATGCAGGACAATTAACCACTTGATCTAAAAGCTCAAACTGTTAGAGTATGGCAAATTAATCCCTTTATCTCATATCCCAGGCCCCACATCTCATGAGTTTAGGACCTCGGCCGAACCTCTTTCGTGGGCCCCAAATCACATGAGCCGCTTACCCCGAGTGTATCCCCGCATCCCATGGGCTACTTCACTCGAGCCCGGTGTGAAATGCGCATTAATCACCCCTGGTGAGGAGTCTCGAACATGAGACTTCCCCCGTGGGCTGCACCCACCCCGAGTGTGCCCCTGCATTAATCACCCCCGGTGAAGAGTCTCGAACACGAGACCTCCCGCTTTGATACCAATTTGATGCAGGACAATTAACCACTTGCTCTAAAAGCTCGAACTGTTAGAGTATGGCGAATTAATCTCTTTATCTCATATCCCAGGCCCCACATCTCATGGGTTTAGGACCTCGGCCGAACCCCCTTCATGGGCCCCAAATCACATGGGCGGCCTACCCCGAGTGTATCCCCGCATCCCACGGGCTACCCTACTCGAGCCCGGTGTGAAATGCGCATTAATCACCCCTGGTGAGGAGTCTCGAACATGAGACTTCTCCCGTGGGCCGCACCCACCCCGAGTGTGCCCCTGCATCCCACAAGCGACTCCACTCAAGCCCAATGTGAAAATGCCCCTGCATTATAGAGGCTCACTCAAGCCACTTGCTTGTTCTGCCCAACCAATTGATAATCCAAACCATTCATCTAGAAGTCATACTGTAGCTGGCCGCATGGCAAATATCTCACTCGTTGGAATCTCACTATCCTTACAAAGGTGACTTAGAAATTATGATCTAGAAAGAAGTTTCTAAGTCACCATTGTATGGATGGTGAGGATCTCTGAGCAACGAGCACCCCCCACTTGTCATCTTGAGAGACATCAAAATATTGGTTTGATATCATCAATTAATAGCATCTTTTAGATCCCTCCATCCCTCTAATTATTTCAAAATTTTGTCGTCTGCTGCGAAGATATCTTTATCTTGGTTCTGCCTCATTTCACTGCATTTTGGCTATTTACTCAGACCATTAGTCTTCCAACCTAAAAGAATTTCAGTAGTTTTAATGAGATTATGTATTAGTTTCCTCTACCCTGCGTGTAACCACCCATTGCATTGTGTTACTCATTTTGGTATCACCTTTTTTCAGGTCATTGAGTTACAACTACCCTCATTTTTTAATAATTTTGATCCCCGTGCTGCTGCAGCCAACTTCCCTTCAAGTAAGTCCCTTTGCTTTTGTAAAGAATTTCTTCTGAGATTGTCATATGTGCATACCTTTATGAGCCTTTCATTATTATTACATCTTGCTTGATTGTCTCTTATCTTTGGTCTTCTTATGGTTTTCAAATTTTGGGTTTGCAGGTGTGCAAGCATATTTGGCTGGACTGACTTTCGCCTTAGCTGCCTCTCCTTGTAGTACACCCGTGCTTGCTACTCTTCTTGGATATGTGGCTGCATCTAGGGTACGGAAATCTAAATGATTTTAAATCCACTGCAAACAGTATTTTCCATATTTTAGTTCTTATTGGCATGGCCTGTAACTTGCATGGTGGGTTCATTTGCCACAAATTGTGGCTACAAATCCACCTTACATATCACATATGTGCACACCAATCCAGATGATCAACACTGCCCCTCATTTTGGGTGGATGGCCTGAAAATCAGACTGATCAGCCATCCCGTTGGATTTTGACTATCAACCTTTTTCTTCATTAACCCTCCATTTGATGGCCCTGCCGATTAGACAGTTAGGACCATCCAATCAGTGTGGGTTTTGGGCAATGCTCTATCCTCAATGGGGTCAACGAGTTCAGTATTGGTGTGAAAGTATGCCAAATTTACTGCAGATGAGTTGCCAGTTGCCACTAACTAATAGTTTTAGGCAAAGGCACATTGTAGTCCTAATGGGTATTAAAACCTGTATTTGATAAGGTGTCTACTCCCTTTTTTCCTTTCTTATTTTGCCACTTTCTATGGACTTAGAATTTCCAGTTTCTCCTTGAAATCATTGAAGATATCAAGCATTTAGCATGTTGCCTGTGTTTGTTATAACTGGAAGTAGGTGCTCTTGATAACAGGATCCAGTTATAGGGGGCAGCTTACTCTTGACATACACAACTGGTTATGTAGCCCCTCTCCTACTGGCAGCTTCCTTTGCTGGTGCATTACAGGTAAGAAATCACTTATTCATGTCGTTAACTTGGGCTAAAAATGGTGTGTTCTGGTTGCTAGAAATGCTTTCTTGAAAATCCAGTTCAAATATAAAGAGTTTTGAGCTTGCCTCCTTTTGTGGACATCCTAAAGCCATAAAACGTTCAAACACTTATTGCAGTTAACACCCCGTCTCGTTTTTTTTTTTTTTTTTAAAATTTTAAACCAACATTTGTAATCAAATGCAGAAACATTTCTTTTTCATGTGGAGTATGCGTCATTCTAGCTGGTCGAACATTATTTCTTTTTGTAGTGGCTTCTTGTTTGTATTTTGCTTCTCTTTTTGTATATTCTTCAGCTTTGGCCTTCTCTAATAAAATTATCATCGCTTCAAAAAAAATCTAGCTGGTCAAACATTATTTATCTTAGCCATGATGGTAATAAGAACTTTTTCTATGTGCAGAGCTTACTATCGTTCCGCAAGTTTTCGGCATGGATAAATCCGATAAGGTATCATTTTACTGTCTAATATAACATTGAATCTGTAATGATATGCATACCATTCAGGTGGAAATATATCTATGTTATTATTATCTATCCAATCATGGGAAAGACATTTTAAGTGTATAAAAGTCCAATACTCATATTCGTTAAATTGAGAATGTACCATTGAATTTCTTCCTTGCATTCTTCATGACAAGCCCATATTCGACAGCCATTACATTTGGGTGACGATGTGACCAAGTTTGTGTTGTTGATGTAGAGAGAGAAGAAGCCAAAAGAAGAGAATAATCACAATAAATTTGAGGGAAAAAAGAGATTTTACTTTATAGATAACCACCCAATTCAATGGCCAATACGAGGAGCAACACTCTATTAAAACACAAGTTTAGTAGTATGTAGTGAGAATTGGATTCATAACACCTTATACAGAATTACCAAAAAGACTCATTTATATCATTCAAGTCTCCAAGAACATGCCCATTCAATATGTACCTTGGGACCACATGAAATTGTATAAAAACCATACAAATTTAAAGCAAAATGGACTTTAAAGAGTCTTACAAAGTCTCCACTAGTAAAGTTCCTAAGCAAACACCCCTTTTCCGGGGTTCCAAACCATGGCTCAGTGGTAGACAGTGCATCTAGACACTGAGGTCATGGGTTTGAGTGCTCATGTGGTGTGTGTGTGTGTGTGTAGAAAAGGAAAACCCTTTCCCGATGTCTACCATGAAGGTTTCCAAGCTTGCATTCTAGGAAAGGAATGTTATTTATTGGCAACAACTCAAATGTGGAGTGTTTTGACCTTCTATCTCATCCAGTGACCATTCAAATGACCAACCCACATGGGCTCACCAAATCTTGCACGTGTCCCAATTCATGTGTACTGTTATCATGTGCTACATCACTTGTGGATCAATTATTTTTAGACTGTGCCGGTGATCGTCTTTCTCTAATTGATTCTCTGAGCTCTTATCATGAATGAATTGCTTGGACTAATTTTTCAATAGGTTTGCTAGAGGCTCACAAGCCTCTTCAGAGACAGTTTTTGCTTGATTCAAGCATCTCTTTTATACAAGTGGTACATGTCTAGGTTAATCTGATCTGCTGATCTGTTGGGCGATTACATTCACATGGAAGTGGCTGCGTGTTTGTAGCCTGCAAATGTGCAAATTGGGAAAAAAAAAAAGTTGGGATACAGTTCACCTTCAGCGGGAAAATTTTCCACTGATTGAAAGACCAGGATATACTGAATTTCCATGATATGTGGTGTGGCCTCCAGATCAAGGGTTCTGCTTGTCTTTTAATTCTTTCACATCTATATTGATATAGCCGGAGATGAACAAGCTATCTCTTCCCCTCAACAGCCAAAATATCCCCGTTCCTTGAATTACTCAAAGGCTCTTTTTCTCTGCACCCTTGACACTTAAATCTGTTGGTTTTGCAGTGGGGCACTCCTATTGGGTGGAGGCACGTATACTCTGTTGGATAGGCTGTTTCCTGCAACAATGGTGATGTAATGTAATTATTTCACTGAAATAAATAAGAACAACAGTAAATTTCTGTGTTTGAGCATTTTTAACTAGTCCTGTTTCATACACATGACGAAACGCACAGGCCTTCAGTTCTGGCCCATGCGAGGATTCATGATACAATATGCATGGTTCTTTAGGATACAAATACTTCCTGTGGAGATAACCTGTTCTTTAATGGATACACATACTTCCTATGGAGATAATCTGTTCTTGCACTGGTTTTGCATGTGCATTGAAACAAGGGGTAGAATAAAGTAATTACTTCCAATTGCAAAGATTCAATGTCTGATCACTTGAAACAGAACTTGCTTGTATATGCTTTGACGCCGAACATTGATAGTTGCCTTACAAGGTTTTCTCAGGATGCTCTCCCTACTTAGCAATGATCTGGGGCCCATCACACGTCCAGTCCAAGTTGGGATTGGGTTGCATAAGAACAATTGCACACTGGTTCATTTCAAGAGGCATGTTTTGAGCTGTTTGGATCTGCATGCAGTCTTATGCAGCACATGTTATGCAGGTTATGCATTTGCAGTACTTATATCGTACCCTGTTTTTCAAGCACTTTGGAAATGAAGTGGGTAGGAATCTTAGCTCAATCCAAATTGGAGTTTTAAGAATTCAAAATTAGAAGTAGTCATGGTCTTGAAATGGGGAAATAATGTGTGCCGAAATATCCTTATTCCCTGGTACTTATGCGTTTGTATATGGACAATCATCTAACTAACATGTAACTTTAAACATGTCAAGTGTATACACCATCCATCCATCCACCCAAACCATTGGATCCACCGGGAAGAACACCTGGTGAAAAAATCAGGCCAGCTCTACTCATCATGAAAGGCGTACATCAGAAAACAATGTGCACCTGCTGATCTTATCCAAAGTTCACATGTAATACGATTGCAACTAAAAAATAATTAAATTTTTTTAAATAGTTAGAATGTATGTGTAGACGAGTAATGATAAAGTCAGTCAATATTATTTCTACCTCTTTGAAACCCATCTTTTCAAAATTATAAATCAATCACTCTAAAACTTTCAAAATGATGCAAAAAAATAATAATAAAATCAAACAGGCTCAACTCATTATGGACAGTATACAGTAGAAAACAGTGTATAGCCGCTGATCTTATCTAAAGTATACGTGTGGCCCACATGATCAGTGCATTTTATCCTTATGCTTTTTTTATCATGTGGCCAAACTTTTGGATGGTTTGGATGTTATTTACACATAGCACAGATAATTACATGAGTTGCCTGTGAAGACCTTGTGGCAAGAAGAATGGAAGTGTGAATTTCACCACCACCACCATACCATTGTAACATGCTATATTGTAAAAAAAATTTTAAAAAAAATAAATAAATTATGTTAAGTACTTTGGTGCCCTCAATTCTTATAAAAATATTCAATAATCAATTCAACAAACAGAATGGGAAGTTGGCATTTAATACAATTTTGACTAAAAACTGAGAAGAAAACAATGCTGCTTCAATTAGCATGTTTAAATTTCCTGAAGGCATGACTAATTAAGAGAATGGGCCAATATCATTAAACATATGCTTTTCAAATAATAAGTTGTATCAATCTCTACTAAACTTTCCCATCTTCTACTCAATTATGTCAATAGATGATGAAGAAAACAAATCTCTGTCCTTAAGTGATCTTTAAAAATAAAAAATAAAATAATAATAATAATAATAAAAGAGCTTATTTTAATATATATTTTATTTGATTTTTCTAAAACAAGTTTTATTTGTAATTTTCAATTCTACCTATATTTTAAAGAGAATTGATCACTTTCAGGTTACCTGCATAACAAGAGCCAAGCAATTTTCAGCAGGAAAAAAAAAAATAAAAATCACTTTTCAGCCTGCCTACAGACAATCGGTTCTTTGTAGGACTGCAGGCCCCACAAATGTGGAGTAATGGAGAAGAAGATTCACATGGGATCTTCTTCTCCATTACCTCCATAACTTTTCAATGATTCCAATCATTTAGGGGGGGATCTTCTTCTCCATTACCTCCATCATTTTTCAATGATTCCAATCATTTATATGTAGGAATTCTTTGCAATTTGTTTCCCTTTGATGCAGACAATCTAAACATGGGCTCACCTTTATGTGGGTCATCCATAATATGGAGCCCACCTTTGATGTAGATTGTCCATCATGTGGGCCTCACCTTTGATGTGTTAAAACAGAAGTCTTAAATCTGTCTGGACCGAGGTGTTCAACCAGTCCAGGGTCCTTTCGACTATTCGAAGCTCGTTCAACTCGAAGTCTAGCAATGATGTATTTGAGATTTTCGGGATACTCTACCAGTCGAGGGATAAGCTCGACTAGTTGAGAGTTATGCAAACGGTGCGCGGTTTATGTACGAACTGCATAAATTTGAGATGGTTTCTAAGGAGGTGTGTAAGTGGAGTTTTCTCATCTATAAATAGGAGTCCCTAGGGTCATTCTTAAGCTTGTTAAGGCTTCCTAAAGGTATTTCAAGGGTTTCTAAAAGGGTTCTAGGGTTATCAAAGGGTGTAACAAGGGTGAGATTCGAGGTTGTTCGAATCGAGTAAGTCTTCTCTCTTTGTAATTTATATTTTCATAGTGAAGATCTGTCGTTTTGTGTCATGATTTTTTTTCCGAAAGGATTTTTCATGTTAAATCTGTATTCTCTTGTGATTGCTTGGTGCTCTTGGATTGCTATCTTAGATCCATATCTATGTGATTCCGCAGTACAAATCCTAACATGATGTGGACTTCCCATCACATGGGGGGCCTCTTTTGATATGAACCATCCATGAAATGGAGGTAAATAAATAAGTCAAAATTTTAAAAAGTAAAAATAAGTACTTAAACAACAAGTAACTTTAATCACATGAGTCACTTTTTTATTATGGTGCTTACCAATTTAAGTTTAAACAAAAAAAAAAAGAAGAAAAAAGAAAAATGAAGTATCTTACTAACTTACATAAGTTCAAAAAGTTACTCATTGGATGGTATCTAAATGGCTGAAATGTTCTAACCTTTTGATTAAACAAATGTTATAGTAATTGTCCATTTTCAGTGGTAAAAAAGCAAAACCAAAAATAAAATAATTCAACTTTAGATATTTTATTTGTTCTTTATTAATGCAGAGGCATTTTCACATTAGGCTCGAGTGGGGTCGCCTGTTGGATGCAGGGGCACACTCGAGTGGGTGACCCATGCGATTTGGGGCCCACGGGAGAGGTCTCGTGTTCAAGACTCCTTACCAGGGGTGAGTAATGTACATTTCACACCAGGCTCGAGTGGGGTAGCCCGTGGACTGCGGGGA
This sequence comes from Magnolia sinica, assembly GCF_029962835.1. Taxonomy (NCBI): domain Eukaryota; kingdom Viridiplantae; phylum Streptophyta; class Magnoliopsida; order Magnoliales; family Magnoliaceae; genus Magnolia; species Magnolia sinica. Next base: position 1,905,926 of record NC_080573.1, on the reverse strand, counting down.
CACACTCGGGGTGGACGACCCCCCACAAAGGGAGTTCGGCCGAGGTCCTAACCCATGAGATGTCGGGCCTGGGTTATAAGATAAAGGGATTAATTTGTCGTACTCTAACAGTTAGAGCTTTTAGAGCAAGTGGTTAATTGTCCTACATCATTTATTCCCCCTAAAAGATGAGAGTAATTGTGTAAACGGTTTGGATCATTGGAAGACAACTTAGATTCAAAAGCTAAAGTACAAATGTATTATATTGCAATACATGAGGATGTACTTGAGCAATCATCAAGTAGCTAATATGAGTTTTGTTTTATTTAAAAATGAGTTTTAAACAGAGTTTTCTCACCATAATACCACATCGCATCACCATCACTAAATATGATGAAGGGCTGAGATGGTCTGATGATTTGACCATTCATAATTCTCATTATCATTACTACCATAAACACTCTATTGGCTCGTAATCAGGTTCGGCTTTGAACTTCTGTTGAATCAGAGCCATTGAAAACAATCTCAGACTACTCAACATGTGGGCCATAAGTAGGCTCAGACCACCTATGGATCGTGAGTAGCAACAGAAGCAAAACGAAGTCATCACGTATGGCCATGAAGCTTTAGGACGCGGATTGCGTGCCCACGTGACGTATAGGTCTGATCCACACCGTCTATCCACTGCTTCCTATCATTTTAGGATGTGAACCCAAAAATGAGGCAGATCCAACACTCAAGTGGAGCACACCACAAGAAGCAGCGGTGATAATGATTGTCACCGTTGAAACTTTTTTAGGGCCCACCGTGTTGTTTATTTTCCATCCAACCTATTCATAAAGTTACATAGACCTGGATGAAGATAAAACAAAAATATCAGCTCCATCCAAAACTTTTGTGGCTCCCATGAATTTTTCAACGGTAAGAGTTTTTATCCCCATCGTGTGGCCCACAGAGCATTGGATCTACATAAATTTTTGGTTTATAATCTAAAATAATGCGAAACAATGGATGGACGGTGTGGATAAGACCCATACATTACAGTAGCCACTCAAAGCTGCTGCCGGTTCGCAGCTGGGGACAGGCAGGGGTAGGACGCAATCCGCGTCCTGAAGCTTTAATGGTAGGGATGGAACGCACGTAAAGATGATGAAATCTTTGATGGTCCATACCCCACGCATTCAGAAACTGTACACGTGGCATTTTTAAAATCACATTAAACGGTCAAAATTGTGGGCCCACTTGATCTGTCTTTATAAACCAAACAAACCGGACGCGGATTGCGTGGTAATCCGTCCGGGCAGGGATCTGTGGGGCTCACAGTGATGTAAGTGATTTATCCACGCCGTTCATCGTTTTTCTAAGATCATTTTAAAATATATTACAAAAATTGAGGTAGGTACAGGACTTAAGTCGGCCACAAAGTGGGGATTGAACATCCACCATTAAAAACTTCTTGGGAGCTTGAGAAATTTCAGATCAAGCCGATATTTATGTTTTCGCTTCATCCACGTCTACATGACCTTATAAATAGGTTGGATGGTAAAAAAAAAAAAAAACATCATGGTAGCCCTTATAAATGTTTCAACGGTGGGTGTCATTATCACTGCAGCTTCCATTGGTGTGGTCCACTGCAGCTGTGGACCTGTTTCATTTGAGAGTTCTTACCTAAAATGATCTGAGAAAATCGATGAACGGTGTGGATAAAGCACTTACATTTCGGTGGACCCCACAGAGCCCTGCCCGGAAGAATTACCGTCCGGGCGGGGGTAGGACGCAATCCGCGTCCCACCAAACCAACATCCTACCTGGACGATTGTTGTACACGTAATGAAGACGGCCAAATGGAAAATAGTCAGCCGTCCAAATTCTACTAACAGATGTCAACTAACCAGACGCTAGGATCGTCCAATCAAATACGATTTCAACATTATAACCTATCTACCGGTGGCCCCACTACTCGCACGGTTTAAATTGTGTTGGGTGTGCGACACGTGGACAATTCTAAGTCAAAAGCTACAGAGAGATGGGAAGGGTGGGCACTGCCACTGCCCATTCCTTTCTATGGTTGGTATTTAAGGACTAGGCATGCCGTTAATCTTGACCATTCACAGTCAGATGATGGTTGGATTGATACACGTGCCTGAAGTTTATCCCAATCCTCCAAAATGTTCAAAAATCTACACTGATTTTGCTCTCTGTATGCCAAACCAACAGAAGTCCACTTTTCAACGGTGGGATCTGGTATATACTATTGAGGATGGTTCCTCTACAAGTTCCTGTGGTTAAGCTTATTCTACGAGGGTCGTACCAAGGCCCACCGTGGGGGTTGTGTGTATGGTATCCAACCTGTTTTAGTAGGGCACCCTTAAATTGGGATGGTCCATATGAATTATGGGAGCTTTGGGTGATTGTCAATTATTTTCTATGGTGTGGCCCACCTAATAACTGAGTAGACCTGATATTTGTAGTGTCCCATTATCAAATTGGGAATCACTTAATGTATAGGTTGGATGAAAAGCAATAGCATAGTGGGCCCCACATAAGCAATGGTGTTTAAGTAAGGAAAAAATCATATTTAAAGGTTGGTGAGTTACTGATAGAATTAACTTATTAGGAACCGGCCTTAGTGTCGTTGAGGAAGTGTAGAAGATCAATGTCTGTTTGTACTCTTCACCAGCGACTTATACCAAAATTTCTGGAAAAATCTCGTCTTTGGACAGGTTCTCTAGTCTTTTGGACTAGGGAAGTTTGGTGGAACCGTCCATCCATTAGCATTACTGCGTACGCAGTAATGTTGGAATTGTGCTCTGAAAAATCAATGTAAATCTATAGGTTACAGTGCATAATTAATATTTTAAGTACTTTGAGATTTTTGGACAGAAAGGTTACTAAGCAAGAGAGATTTGTGGCTATAGATGTTAATATCATATTATTCCATCACCTCTTAAGTTGTATGGCAGACCTACGAGTACATACAGGCATGTTACTGATAGAATTAGCTTATTGGGAACTGGCCTTTGTATCATTGGCGAATTAGTGTCAAAGATCAACGTCTGTTTATACACTTCACTAGTGACTCGTACAAAAATGTCTGGAAAAATCTTCTCTTTAGATAGGTTCTTTAGTCATTTGGACTACCAATGTTTGTAGGAACCGTCCATCCATTAGCATCACATGTGTTGGAGTTATGCTCTAAAAAGTCAATGTAGATCTTATCTATAGATGACATGCACATGATATTAATGGTCTTGTTTGTAGATTATGATGACTATGGATCTTTGAATGACAAGTTATAATGCGTGATCAATATGTGAGAATACCTTAAATATACATAAATTAAGTTTAGTGAGAGGGATTCATCTAGTTGACCTTAAGAACTTTAGATTAGACACAAAGGTCACTAACCAAGAGAAAATTGTGGCCATGGATGCCAATGCCATGTTGTTCCATTACCACTTAGCAAGTTGTATAACAAACTTGTGATTATGAACAAGTGTGTCGGACAAAATTAGCTTAGTTGGAACCGGCCTTAGTATCATTGGCGAAGTGTCAAAGATCAAATTAGTCAGTTTGTACTCTCCACCAATGACTTGTACCAATATGTTGGGAAATCCTCTATGGGTAGGTTCCCTAATCTTTTGAACCATCGGTGTTTATTATAACTTTCCATCCATTAGTATTATGACGTTTGTTAGAGTTGTGCCCTAAAAAATCAATGTAATCTTATATATGGATGGCACGGATATGATATTAGTGATTTTGTTTGTAGATCATGATAGCCATAGGTTCTAGATGTATTGTTCATAATACGTAAGGAGTATCTTAAATACATACATACATACACACACATATAGAGGGTTAAAGAATAGGGATTCATGTAGTTGTACTTGATAACTTGAGATTGGACATGCATAAAGGTTGCTAATTAAGAGAGTCGTGGTCATGGATGTCAATACCGTGTTGTTCAATTACCACCTGGTAAGATATAGGACAAATATGTAATTATTATTATGTGGTTAGGATAGAATGTCTTTGCTAATGGATATGACTATGAGTACTTTATATGCCTTTGCCTTATTCCCTATAGGAGTGTAAATGCACCATGAGAATAGGGTCCTCGTGTTAGACTTGTTGGGCACTTGCATTAAAGGATCGAGTTCAAGTCTCTAGCTATTGGGAGGCCTTTAATGTTTGAACTATGATTAACTTGTAAAAACAATAGCTTTGATTAATCCTTAAAGCCGATGAAATTAAAGAATTCAAGGTCTTAATTTCATGTTGCTTGGCTGACTTTACAAGGCCACCATGTGGCGAACAAAAGTACTGGGGCACATAAATCAAAATTCAATTAAGGCTCGCATAATCCAACAAAAGATCTACTAGTTTCCTAAAAACTTGTTATGGCTTAAATCTTGAAGATCCGATAACCATTAAGTGTTTTCCGTTGATTCCAACACTTCAAAGATTTTATAAACATTTTCAACTATTAAACTTTTGTTTTAATTATTAAAAATATTTCAATCTCACTTGATGATATTCTAATGACTTGGATTTAGAGATCTACCACTTAATTTACATGGGTGTTGGATACATGAGTTAATATAGGATTACAAATTCTCAATATAATAGGACATGAAAAATTGTAGTGTCTTCCTCAACCCCGACTCCTTACATATAAATTATTGTCTTCCTCTTCTTTCATACTTGTGCGGTCCACCTATTGATGACTCTGCATTTCCTTAACTCTGCTCTAGACGTGTTGAGCTTTGACCCTTCTTCATTTGGGATAGATAAGTGGGAGATCTGCTCGAGCCTCGAGGGATCACCCCTTATAAATTAAATTGATGGTTTCTCTGGGCAATTGGATCAAGTAACCTAAATAAAAATCTGAGAATATTTAAATCCACCCCATTTCAAAAAATTCACCAAGATGGCCCAAGATGCAAATTTACATCCCACCAATCCAAAGAATGGTTTTTTATTCTATCTCTAAATTGGCAAGCACCTGGCCCACAGGATCAATGGCTAATTGATGGGCCTCTCATGGAATCAATGGTGAATGCCAGCCCCATGTCTAGTGCAATTTGGCATGATTTCTAGCTAATGTGTGATCCACAGTGGGCCCCACAATTTGACCGGTTTGGATTGAGGTAATTCGCCACGTCCGACCATGCCTGTGCATGATATGCCATGCAAATGAAAGAAAAGCTCTGGTATTAAAAATGCAAACTCAATGTCATAGTTTAATGGCTCAGATGCCACCACACATACTTGCACACATATCACACGTGTACAAAATCTGAATTGTCAATCTCTTAAATCAAAACATGCGTACCAAGATGGACTGCTTAATATCTAACCTGGACCTAACACGGCATGCATCTTCTTTTTTTTTCTTTTTTTTTCCCCAGTTCAATTCCATAGAAGAGTTATAGGAATTCCACAGCTGATAATGGATGGTCTAACTGTGGAATTAAATGATTTTTGACAATGTATGGTTGACTACCTTGGAATTACATGGATCTTTAGATGAGGTGCTGGAATGGTGGTTTCTAACACTAATGTTCCCCTATGAGGGGCCACCGTGATGTATGGGATTTATCCACACCGTCCATTCATTTTGAAACATCATTTTAGGTATATAAAAAAAGCCCAAATTTTAGTTAGTTCCAAGGCTCAATTGAACCACACAGTGGCGATTAAATAATTACCGTTGAATTTGTTTGTGGGTCACACAAGTTTTGAGATCAAGATCATATTTGTGTTTTCCCTTCATCCATGACCATGTGAGATTATTAACATGCATGTTGGATGGCAATTAACCATCATGGTGGGCCCTATGAAGTTTTCAACTGTAGGTGTCATTATCACCGTTGCTTACTGTGATGTGCTCCACTTGAGCCTTGGATATGTCTCATTTTTTGGCTTGTACATTAAAATGATATGGCGAAATGAATGGACCGCGTGGAGAAAACCCATACATCATGGTATAGCCTCTTACAACCCCTTTCCTTTCCTAGCCAGTCCACTATTAGAGCTGGGCACGGGATAACTTGACTTCGCAAACTCGACTCCAACTAATTCAGATTTGACTCAATTCAAACTGAGTGGGTGAGTCCATCCGAATCAAGTTGACCTTGTCCAATCTGTACTCAAATCAAGTCGCGATCAAGTCACCCAGTAACTCGACTCAAACTCGACTCACACACACACACACACACACACACATAAATTCAGATCTTATATTTCAAATCTGAGATGCCGTGTAGCTAATGGAGAGGTTGTAATTCTCACAAGTATGTAGTGTTGCTGATGGAGAGGTTGTAATTCTCACAAGTAAATATAGGTTTTGAGTTGTGATTTCAGCCCATAGATACCCCTTGCACCCAACTTGACTCAGTACTTGCGACTGGGTCGGACTCAGTTCGGATTAGTCCAAGCTAGACCATGCTGGACTCGGTACTGAGTTGGGTCGAGTTCAGGTCTAGTCTATTTAAAAATCAGATCAAGTCAAATCAGCCCCAACTTGGTGTAACTACTTGATGCCCACCTCTACGCAGTACCCAATCCACCTCCCTAGTAAACCATGCCTTTGTGTAATTAACTACAATATCAAAATAAAAAATAAAAAGAAAAAGAAAAAAAATATTAGGCCTTGACAAAAGTCACAAGTCATTGTGGAGTATTACGGGCTATTTTCAGTAATGGCTGTTATGACCCTATAACGGATCAGGGTTATTTTCGGTAACGGCTGTTATGACCCTGTAACATATAACAGTTGACATTATGAACTGGTATTTTAATACCTTGGTGTCAAAGGATGTTTACATTTAAAAAGTATGAGCACGCTTTATGAGTTGGTCTTGTTTGATTGAAAGAAAAGCCATCTTTAGGGGACCATTGACATTGGTTATAAAGCTGGGAACCACCTTTACCTTTTGGAGGGGTCCCACCATTTTAGTGAAAGGGAACCCATGCTATATTGAGCTTCGTCTATAAGGAAGGAGCTAAAGATGCAAACCTAGCTTTTTTATATATATATTTTTTGAGCCCACCACCCTTTCCTTGTGTAGGGCCATTGACACCCACTCAAGTGACAAAACACGTGAGAAGAACTCAGGAAACAGTAGAACCACTTGGGTCTATCTATCAAACAGAACCAATGTGTTAGAATGGCTATTCTTTCCAAATCAAGCCTACTAGATTTCACAACTCCATCCATCAGTTATGCAACTTCACATTCAACCTCAAACAATTTCTGTTTCCTATGGTCGGTTTAAGGCTCACCATTCACCATCTCGGTCCTTCCATGACCACATGATTGATCACGTACGGACACTCGGCACCCATCTCCCATTTCGTGCATCCAACGGCTAAAAACGCATTGTACCACAAGGAGTGGTGCATGCACCTGTAGGTATAAGTTCTAATATTATAAAACAACAGTGGAACTTGGGGTTTTCATGGACGCGGATTGTTAGCTGACGCTGCCAGTAGTAAGTTGGCTACTGGACGGTGCTATGTGGGCCTCGCCATGATATATGTTTTGTATCCACACCGTCCATCCATCTTTTTCATCTCATTTTATGGCATTAGACAAAAAATGAGACATATCCAAATATCAAGTAGACCACACCATAAGAAAACAGTGATGATTGAACGCTCACCATTAAAAACTTCCTAAGTCCCAGTACGTTTATCTGCCATCCAACCTGTTGATTAAGTCACACAGACATGGAAGAAGTGAACACATAAATATCAGTTTCATCCAAAACTTTTGTGACCTATAAAGTTTTTAATGGTGAGCATTCAATCACCACTGTTTCCTGTGGTGTGGTCTACATGAGAATTAGAGATCTGCCTCATTTTTGGCCTAATGCTCTAAAATGATATGTAAAAATGGATAGACGGAGTGGATAAAACACATATGCCATACCATGGCAGGGCCCACATATCACCGTCTACCTAAGCTAGCAATCCGCGTCCGGGTTCAGCCGTTGGATGCATTAAATATTCGTTCTGTTCTCTTCCTTATTTAATGAATCCAATGGCTAAAAAAAGACTTGTTTCACGTGTGGTACAGGTAATTTCCAGCCATTGATGAATTACTTGTTTTTTCTTTCCACATCCAACGGCTAAAACCACTGTATAGCACAAGGGGTGGTGCAAAAGTCCGTGGGTGATATATACGTCCTCTTTTTTCGTGTACGCACTTCTTTCTTCCTACTTATGGCACTAGATTATACACTAGTTAGGGTATGGGTGAAAAATTAGGAACTAGTATATAAGTAAGAAGTATAGAAAGGGGGCAACGGATTAAAAAAGTGGGGGTGTTCATGTTAAATTTTCCAGACTCTTAAAATAGTAGGCCACCGACCGTAGTAAATGATTGTATGCTTGCAAGCTACTTATTTTGTTTTTAAACTAAATCTGCCCATGCCACATAAATGAGACCCAAACCTCGATATGCTGATGGCATGCGACCCTAGGAAGTTCCTGCGCTCGTAAGAGAGGTGGGGCCCACTGTGATGAGCCTTCAAAATGAGATTACGAGATGCATACACTACTGAACGGTGATATGTGCGCTCCACCATGATGCATGTGTTTTATCCAATGATGTCTATTTATTTTTCAGGTTATTTGAAAGGATGAATTTAAAAATAAGGTAAATCTAAATTTGATGTTGTTGTCATATGTCTTCAATAGGGCCAAAATGGGCATGTTGATGTCACCGATAATCCACTCAATCTCATTTAGCATATGTCAATCCCAAGGATAAATCATTCAATCCCACCGAGAAACCATCGATTTATTCTAATTGTTCATTAGATTGTTTTTAGGACATTTTTCGATATCATTGAATGTGACTTTGATCTCATCAACAGGCTTCGATAGTTGTCGATCCTATTGAAGGTACCATCGATAGAATCGTGCAATTTTATAACAGTGCTAAGTGAATATGTGCAAAGGTTGTTTTGAGCGAAGAGGGGGAACAAGGCTAAGGTTTTGCGAAGGGATTTTGAAGTTTTCGGATCAGTAAGTTTATCCATTTCTTATAAATTCAATTTTATCATGAATTCGATGTCACTTTATACCATGGTTGTTTTCCCATGAGAGTTTTTCTATGTAAAACTCGTGTCCTCCGTGTGCTTTGATTGCATTTGATTTTTAAAAAAATTTATTTAATTCAAATTTGAATTTGCTTCCTTAACTCTCTAACAAGTGGTATCAGTTATTGTTGGGTCTCAAATTCCCACATAAAACATGTGGTCGAAGTGATCAAACGTGATTATGAAACGAAAAAGTTTACCGGCAAAAACAATTTTGAACTATTGAAGGTCAAGATGAGAGGCCTTTTAGTTTAAAAATGATTGCAACATCATTTTCTTAATAAGGCGTAGTGTCATGTATCTATGAGCAATGAAGAGTGGCGATGAACTAGATGAGAGGGCTATTACGTCGATCCAATTGTGTCTAACGGACAATGTTCTCTATAATATCCTAAATCAAAAGACCGTCGCAGGAATGTAAATGAAACTAGATAGTTTATACATAAAGAAATCATTAGATAATCATCTGTATCATAAGAAACATTTCTATAATATTAAAATGACAGAGGGATATCAATGAACACATTAGCACATTCGACTAATTGCTTTATAAATTAACGAATGCGGATGTGAAAATCGAAGAAGAAGATCAAGTCCTAATTTTGTTGATTTCAATTCCACTGTCTTACGAGAATCTCGTAAACACAATGCTCCATGGTAGAGATACCATATACGTGGACATTGTCATCTCAGCCTTTCATGAGAATCAGTTGAGAAAGAAAGACAATGGCGAGAGTTCCTCTATAGATGCATTGGTAGTCAAGGGAAGGAATTCTGAAAAAGAAAGGAAATTCTTAATTGAGATCCAAGTTAAAAGAGAAATGCAAGATGAAGTATTAAAATTGTGATATAACTGAACACATGAAGAATGATCGTCAAAATCAGAAAACTTAAAAGAGATAGAAATCTAATATACGCCGAAGGAGGCCAACATAGCAGAGTCTGTCGAGGAGGTGAATGGTGGTGATGTTCTCACTGCATCCAAATCTAATTACATTAGTAACGACTGAATTTTGGATTCGAGATTCTTATACCACTTGACTTCTCACTAAAATTGATTCAGTAGTTACAACGAATATGATGGTGGACAAGTGTTTATCGGCAATGACATTGATTGTAAAGTGATTGGAATCAATTTGGTACATATTAAGATATTTGATGGTGGACAAGTTTTTATCGGCAATGATATTGACTGTAAGGTGATTGGAATCAATTTGGTACATATCAAGATGTTTGATAGGATGGAACGTATACTGACCTTAGAAAGAATATGATATCTCTTGAGGCAAGTCCGGCGGATTTAACCATATATTTAAATATTCAAAGGAAGCACTCATTTTATCCATCCATTTTACAAGCTCATTTTACACTATGATCACAAAAACAAAATAGATCCAAATCTCAAGTGAACCACAAAGAAATAATAATAATAATAATAATAAAATAGGGATTGAATCGCATGATCCCAAAAACGAAGCAGATCCTAATCTCAAGTAGACCACGCCACAGAAAAAAGTAGTGATCGACTGTTTATCGGAAACACCTCGGAGTGATACAAGTTTTGGATTTTCCCTTCAACCAAGTCCTTGGATGACAAATAAGCGTCTAACAATGGGCCCTAAAATGTTTTTAATGATGGACGTTCAATCAACACTGTGTAGTCTAGTCCACCTGGGATTTAAGATTAGCCTCATTTTTTGGACCGTGATCTTAAAAAAATAAGATGGCAAAATGGAAGGACGGGTCACCAGCCACACACCAGCTAGCTGGCTAGTATTTGGGTTACTAGCCAAACCGCATCCGCCCTCACATGATCTGCAAAAACTGACACGGTCCTGCCGTCGGGGATAGCAGGCAATCCCTTCCGTTCTATCTCATGACATTTGAATTGCTGTTATACCCGAGTATCGAAGTATTTCTCACATGCCACGTGTACAACATCTTAAGTGCCTGTGTGCCACTTTACGGTTTCTGAGAACCTGTGTATCAAGCGTCATATACAGCAGGAGTACCGGATAATTAACAAAAACGATTAACTAAAAATTAAAAAATAATAATAATAATAATAACCTCTTTAATTCAAATTCCGATCTCTAATAAAAGAATTAAACCCCATTCATTAATTCCCACCCAAATTTCCCATACCTTTAAATTCGATTTATATTAAACAAAATAAAAAAAAGGCCCAAATCAGAAATTCAAGCGTTATCCTTCTAAAATCTGAAGAAAAAATAAAAAAACAAAAGCCATTTTTACTTCACATAAAAGGATAAAAGAGTGAAATAAAAATAAAAAGGACCGATTTTCTTAATGACTTCCACGGTTGATCATCTCCGTGTAATGCTTTAAGGATTCTTGCCTTTGCAGCCTCATTTCCTCGTTGAATCTCTTTATGAACGCTTCGACTCGCCGATTCAAGTCGTCCTGACCCAGCGACGATTCCTTCCTGAGGAGCTTTCCCGACCCGGGAGAGGGCGATGGTGACGATCTCTTCTCCCTCATCGTATCCGATTTCTTCATCGCAGGGGAGCACGCGTCCTCGGTACGTGCTCGGACGTGCGTCTCCCACGTGTCAGATTTCTTGAGGTGGCGGGTCAGCGGCATCGGACGGCCATCCGTGATCGTCTTCCACGTGCTCTCGAGCGTCTCGCCCCGTTTCGGCTTCGCCACGCCCAAGGCCCTGCTGCCTGCAGGAATACGAGCGATTAACATGTGAAATGACTGTTTTGCCCTTGAAAACTGTAAATAAAATTCGAAATTTTATCGGCACGAGTGCGCCAAACACCAGCGGCGCACGTTAGCCGCCGGTGCCTCCCCGCCTCCATGGCACAGATTAGGTGAGGCCCCTGACAGTGGGGCCCACTTCGATGTATGTGTTGTATATCAATGCCGTCCATCCGTTATTCCATCTCATTTCAGGGCAATGCCCAAAAATGAAGCAGATCCAAATATTAGGTGGACCACACCACGGGAAACAGTGGTGATTGAACGCCCACCATTAAAAACCTTTTATGGGCCGCAAAAGTTTTAACGGTGTGGTCCACCTGATTTTAATAGTCAATCACCACTGTCGCCTGTGGTGTGGTCCACCTGATTTTTGGATCTGCTTCATTTCGTGTGTGTTGGGGGATAATGGACGGCGTGGATATACAACACATAAATCAACGTGGGCCCCACTGTCAGGGGCATCATCCACGCCCCCACCTCCATCTCGTGGAACCCACCATGGATGGCCCTTTTGCATTGAAAAACACACCGAACTGGCAATCCTCGCCCATCCGTGGTATGGCCCACCGAATATTACAATCAGATTCACCGACCATACTTCGTCAAGAAAAGCTGCGCTGGACCAAGCACGCATTCATCTCGATGAACAGTAACATCATGAAGATCTTCGGTCCAGTTTCAACAATTTAAAAAAAAAAAAAAAAAAACGAAAAGCGCAAGTTAGCCTTCCCAGCCCGAAGATGATCTGGAAGCTACACAGACGGGCCGCTACGACCTCGCGACTCAAGAGAGCGGCCATATCTGATTTCTATTCTGCGCCGATAGGAGAAAAATCTAAACCACAACATAATAAAGGGCGTTTTGCTAACATGCACGGGCACTCCAGCGCATGCTAGACATTCGTTCTAGCTTCCACTCTTCCCGTTTTGACTGGCAGGGAGAGTTCTATCCTCCGCCAACCAGAAGAAATTAACAGATAAATAAATGAAGTACTGGCATTCGCCCCAGCTCCCACTGCGCAAGTTAGACAAAAACCCTCTTATCACTATTCTATCCTACGCCAAACGACTTCAAAAGTAACAGTTCTTACCATCGGGGCTCGCTTTCACGTTCTTCTTGTGTGCAAATCTAACGGAAACCAGAGGTTTCTCCTTCAGAAGCGAATATTCCGTCGCATTTCTCCGTTTTCGCGTCCACTCCGACTTCGATAAGACGAACTCGTCCTCATCCTCTCCCCCTTCCGTCGAATCCAAAGCACTACCCTCCGTCTCTTTGTCCGTCGCTGCAGCCTCCGAAACCTCAAAATCCGGCCGGATCCCCGCCGGAGTCAGCAACACCATAGGCTCGTAATGCACTGGAGCATCAAAGTCCGGCCGGAACGCCGCCGGACTCTTCAGCACCGCGGTCTCGTACTGCAACGGAACCACGAGATCTGGCCGCATCTCCACCGGATTCTTCGACCCCACTGGCTCCGCCACGTCATCGGACTTGTGGTGGAACTTCGAGGATGCGGCGATGGAGATGATGATGCCGTTGATGACGAAGTAGAGGTACGGGGGCGTCAACCATGAAAGGATGCAGCGCCAGATCTGAGGGACCACCGAAATAAAGAACTCCCGCAGCATGGGAACGGAGAGGTTTAAAACAAGAGCTGCGGAGAGAACTAAAGTCGAGAGAAGGAGAGCTTTGATAGAGAAAATCCAGGTATTTGAGCTCTTTGAGAAGATAGCCATTTTTTTCCGGCGAGGGAGCTTTGATTTCTCCGTAAGGAGGGTAGAATGGGAAGAAATGGGTGAAAATGGAGATGGAAGGGCTACAACGGGAAGGAATTTTCAGATCGTTGCGATTTTTTGAAATAAAGGTGAGGTGGAGCTGTGAAGAAGATATAGAGAGGAGTTATGCTATGGTGTTAGTTCACCACCACTTTTAAGCTGTGATGTCTTATCCGATGTGCATGTGGGATAACCTCACATTAATTTGAATCGTCCAAATTTCGGGTCACATTCTGGATTGATCATATCCCTCAAATTCTAACTGATTGAACAATCTTCAGCTGTTGATTTCACTAGTTTGAATCTGGACAGTTGGACAGTTTATTTTTAACAGTCCATTTGATATCCATCAATTGGATGGTTTGGATTATTTTATCAGTGCATCCTGAGAATAAACTCCATCCGTACTATAATTTGGACGGTCTGGATTGAGACGATGTAGGTTAAGTTAACGGTGGATGAAACAAACACCACAACTTAAAAGACAGTAAACTATCACTGTATGATTTTTGGGCTGGTTTTGGATGATAAAATCTCGGCTGTTGATTAGGATTGTTGGTTGACGATTTCGATGAGTAAAATACTCTGGCAGAGGGTGATGGATGATACGCATGCACTAAGGAATTGATTTAGAAATTGCAATACCTTCCATAAAAGTAATTCAAGTTAAATCGTCTTAAAATGAAAAGCATCCAACGGCCTGAGTTCAACAAACATGTGTCCACGCATGATTTACTCTATATGGATTCTGTTACTATACCGAAGGTGTACAATTTCCGAGTGCCTGCGTAGCAAAAGTCACGCTCCTCCAGAGTATCAACAACTCCGCCCTCGGCAAGGGGAGCGGATTAGGAGCGGCCCCGGCTTCATCCAACACGGTTCGGCCCTGACCGTGGGCCCTACCTCGATGTCTATTTTGGATATCCAGGCCGTCCATCCGTTTTTCCAGCTCATTTTAAGTCATGACGAAAAGAGGATTCAGTTCAAAATCTCAGGTGTATAATAGGAAACAGTTGTGATTGAACGATAACTAGGGCCCACCGTAATGTTTTATTTACATCCAACCTTTTGATAAGGTCACACATACCTGACCTTGATGAAGACTGAAAACAAATATAAGCTAAATCGAAAACTTCTGTGGCCCACGTGAAGTTTTAAACGAACAATCGCCACCTTTTCTTATAGAATGGTACACATGAAACTTTGCTTCATTTACGGGATCATGCATTAAAATATATATATACATACACTCAACACCTTATGAAACTTCCGGTCTAATTTTTTACTTTTATAAATAACTTTAGACGGCCATGAAAAATGAAAAAGGTTTCCGCTTTTGATTTACATTTCTCTTTATTTTATCCCATTAGGTTTTATGAAATTCGGCATGTAATGGACCTTTCGAATTAAACACCCATGACACATGTGCAAAGGTTCACATGTGCATAAGTGCACAGGTGACCATGACTTATATATATATATATGCCGCACCTAATCCGCTCCTGGTAAGAAGATTTAGGTTTGCTTGCTTACTCGTGTCCCTACGCCACCTGCACACGTCTTGATTTTTACTTCATTACTCTTCCTAAGCCTTTTCGGAAGGGAAGCTATTCGTGGGAAAGCGACAACAAGGAAATGATGGTTGGTCTAGAATACCGTAGATGGGCCACTTTACTGATCCAGACCGTAAATTCTGAGGGCACCACTGTAAAAGGCCCACGGTGTGGGTGATGTATGGAGCTGTCGGTACACCTAATTGAGCGAGCTAGTTTAGATTACCTGGCTGAAATTATCATGAGATCCACCCTGTCCATCAAGGGGACCCAAATTCGTTGCACATGACTGTATTTGATTGAGCCACGTGTCACTGAAGCATGTTCAATGGGTGTTTGTAGTCTAAGTCTTGCTTATTTTTAACGACAACGAGCAGGTGACCCAATCAAATCATACTACATTCTACATCTTTATTGGCATAGTGCCTTTTGTCCACTTTGAAAAAGATAGCGGAAATACATGGTGAGATTTGACTGGGCCACATACAGCCTTAAAAAAGAGTCAACCGATTACAACTCTACAACTTTCAAACGAGCTTTGTCGTGCGGCTAATCTCTACAATGCACACAGCTCAGATATCCAGATCCTGTTAGACCCCAAGAGTCACACCAATTTAGAGCTCCTGTAGTTTACACCCAAGGAAAATATTGAGATGGGATGCCTGCCGTGAATTCTGTGTAAAGCCCAAAATCTAGTATATGCCATCTAATCCATTCATAGTATTCCCAAAATCAAGTGATTCATGCAATGTGAATTTAAAATATTTTTTTGGTAAATTTATGAGGTGGCCCATTTGAGTGTTGAATCAGCTTGATTTATAGTATCAATGCTAAATGAGTAACAATGAACTTGATGAACAGAATAGATTTTATGCATGTTAAATCATTTTCCCCATATTAGAAAAGTAATTCCAATAGATGCTGACCGGTGATACCCAAGCATTTTCCTTTCCCCAAATTGTAAATACATATAAACATAAGTAGACCGTTTCTATATCATACGTTGATTAATTAATTTGTTTTGTGTTTTGGGTGTTGTTAGGATTTAATTCCGGCCGGACTTATTTACTTAAAAAGGCAACATTTTTTAAACCATGTCCCACCCATCATGTATTTATCTTAGTTTGTCTTAGTTCGGGTCAGTTCACCCATATGCTGACCCGAGCCATCACCATCCCTAATTAAGCTTAAAAACCAAACAAAACGCCATTAGAAAGTGAAATGACACCTTACCAATATAAATTAGGAAGGGCTAGAATCTTGGACGTCACCTGTTTTACATGGTGCCTAAATCACTCAAGTCAATGGACCATCATATTCTATATATAAAGTTCATTTATGACTTCTATCCTCGATGTTAGGCCCCGAGAATTCAATTGGATTGGCAACTGAAGAGGGCCACAGCGACCTGAAAGAATGGTGATGGGATGCCAACCATAGAATTGTGTGTAGGGCTATCATTGTGCACATACTTTTATTATAGTTAACTAGGTGCAACTCATTGGGGGTAAAGATACAAAAGTCGGCCTGGTATGAAAATTAAAAAAATAAAAAAATCAGTAGGCTACACAACCATATGAGGCAGTTTGGAATGCAGGACTTGGTGTTATAGAATTGCATTTGGTACAATATAAATTTCATTCAGCCTTTGGAAAGATGATATGGATTGGATTAATCCAAGTATCATATCATCTCATCCTGGCAAGAGATATTTTTAATAGATTTTAAATGATAATAAATCCAGCATCCGCCACCGAACACAAGTTCTACTTGATATAATATTTTTTAAAAGAATAATTTAATTCCAAATATAGGATTGTATCGGAAGGCAATTGAAGAGAATCCTCGAGCCCATACAATAACTGGGACCCCTCGTGGACAAGCATGGCCCAAAAAAAAACTAGTTTGTTTATTAGGGTGGAGAGAGAGAGAGAGAGAGAGAGAGAGAGTAGATTCAATGTATACAAGCAACCGGCCAGGGCATGCTAACGGTGGGCCCTCACCTAGCAAGTGCATGCTAAGGGATCAGGATCCCCAACATGTCTCCCTCCATTGTCTACCAAATGGTCCTATGATCTGAACTGTCCGTCTTCTCGGGACTAATGTCAACAAGCAGTGACCCATGGTCAAGCTTTAGTGATGTTCCGGAATTTCGGTTTCTAAGGTTTTCAGGGCCATTGAAAGTCTTCCTTTTAATTTTCTCAGATGGTATGCATAACACAGAATCCAGAAAATGGGTCTTCCAGATCATTAGTCATCTAAGTAGATGGCCCGAATATAGCTACACATGCTGTGCACCTGAGTCACCTCAAAGGCAAAACGAACTGTTGTATCACACATCTCAACCGTTCATGAGGTAGATCCCACCGTTAAAATCGCCCGGGGTGAACTATCGGGAGATTTCTCAAACCGTCCATTTCTCTGACTGAGTGGCCCACTTAGAAGCGACGGTCCTCTTCTTTTTTTTTGTGTCGGTCATGCACAGAGTGGGAGAGACGGGGGATGGCAACCCTGCTTTCAAAGATGTCGGGGTTAACCTCATCGTGGCAGTAACTTAATTGGCTACGTGTTACTGTCAAAGATGGGACATGATAAGCATGTTAGACTAGAATTGCGTGCTGTCACCGCATTTTGCAAGTGGTGTGATTTAATTGGATCGCCCCTTGTTGTCAAAGATTGAGTAATACATTGCAGATGGCATAACATGGATGCTGCTTATTGTTATTATTTTTATTTACATACTAACTCTCACTTTCACATGCCCACACACTCACACCACTGATTGAAACCATGACTTCTAAGTTACCGCTTTTACATGAGTAAAGTGTAATAATTTATGCAGTGTTTATAAAAGAATCTTGATGTGCATTGTGTTTAAAAGTCAGATGAATGAAATAAGTGTAGTGGATGAGACGCCATTGTTGTAGGCTTGATGTCGTAGTCTTTATCTCCTTATATTCTTAGAGAAGCTTTGATTAAATTTTTGCTTCTACCGATTGCTGCTGAATTATGGACCTAGTACTATTTTTATAATTAGAAAGGACAAATGAGTTTGAAAACCATCAAAATTCTTCTCTCTATGGCTCTACACAAATTTGGTAATTACAATCCCACTTGAATATTATTTTATGTATTATAGTTATAGCATTCCACCCCTTATATGAATTCTAGAAACATCACAACTTAATGAGGTCTACTAGTGCACTCGATCACATTATCTAATCCTTAGGACAATATAAACCATTGATCAATAAAACTCATCTTATAGAATTCTTAGATAAAGACCCATTGTTGCTATTGGAAGGTGCTCTATGGGCTCAAAATGATGAATTTTATTTATACAGTTGTTCAATTTGAGTTATTATTCTATAGCATGAGATTAATGAAATAAAATAAAATAAAATAAAAAAGAGTAAATTTAAATCTTAGGTAATAAGATTAGAAAACAATTGTAATTGAACAACAACAATTAAAAACTTTATAGGAATCATTGCAATGTTTATTTTCCTTCAAATTGATTGATTAGTTCACACAGACTCGATGGAAGTGAAAAATAAATATTAACTTATATAAAACTTTTGTGGCCCTTTAATTTTTTTTTATTGGTGCCCATTTTATTACTACTGTTTCCTACCATGTAATCTGCCTGAGATTGTAGATAAAATACATACATTATGGTGGGACCTACAAGGCATTGTCCAATAGCAAGTAGGTCAACAAGCATGTTTAAAAGTTGTTCTCTCTAGTATTGGAGTGGGCCCATTTCTAACAACAACCAAGCGTCCATTTATGTGCCGTCAAGTCATGCTTCTGGTTAGTTACACCATACATGCATGGCAATATTAGTTTAAGTCCAAGCATGTTTGAAAGTTCTTTAAGTCATGCATAATAGTCCACGTATGTTTGAAAGTTCTTTAAGTCATGCTCTATTATGCATGGCATCATATGGTCCACCATCATGACCTTGGTGGTGGCAAGCTCACCACTCAATCCACCTCTTGGTAGGAGCTACGGGACAGTGGATTAGGTGAGACGACGGCCTTACCTGAGACAGTGGGGTCCTTAGTGTGGGAGCCCACCTTGATGCATGTATCATGTATCTATGGCATCCATCTATGGGGTTAGTGTGGGGCTCACCTTGATGCATACCTTGATGCATGTATCATGTATCTATGGCATCCATCTATGGGGTTAGTGTGGGGCTCACCTTGATGCATGTATTATGTACCTATGTTATCCACCAATTTCTTTCAAATCATTTTATAACATCATCCCAAAAATGAAGTGTATTAAATTATCCAGTGGGCAATACCATAAGAAATAGTGGTGATTGTCTGTCCTATAATTAAAAAACTTCTTAGTGGGATTTTAATGTTTCCTTGGTGTTTATTTACCATTCAATTGGTTGATAAGGTCAAGTAAGCCTGAATAAAGGGTAAAATCAAATATCAGCTTGATCTAAAATTTTCATGGTTTTTGAAATAATGGCTTAAAATGATTTTTTTTAAAAATGAATTAACAGCATGGAGACATAATACATAAATCAAGGTGGGCCCACAGCGACCACAGGGTAAGGGCCCCACCGTCTTGGGTGAGGCCAGGATCTCACCTAATCTGCTCTCGAGCCACGAGATGAAAGGGAATCTTCTAGCACGCCTACCATCCGATAGTGTGTACATCACCCTTGTTTTGTGGGCCAATCCTCTTATTTTTAAGTAAAATCTCGTGTCTACAAGCCCAAGACCACCATCTTCACCGTACATCTCAAAAGAATCCATATAAGACCGTACCACGCGTAAAAATGTAAAATCATTCCTAGGGTCTTTATTCACGCAGCGTGCAGCCTCCCTCCCAGACTTTTGAGTCAGATTGATTTTTGCATTGAACTTTCATCCTGATGTGGCCCACATGATTTACGGGTTGCATGGAATGCAAACACGATATTGGACCCCCCACAAAAACCTATAGTTGGAGTATCCTTCCACTGTTCCCTTTGATGTGGCCGACCTGAGATGTGAATTTGGATGATGACTTTCCCCATGGTCTACCTGATGGACGGAGTAGATGTCATTTTTATATACCGTGGGCCCTACAGAGGTCGGTTGTGGTTCCTGCAGTGTACAACAGGTGTCGTTGAAGATTCCGGTCCCCACTATACGCACGGCACCACCAAGATGCTCCACGAAAGTTCCAGATTGGCACGTGCGATGCCTAAATGGTGCATGTGCGCGTGGGTTACGAAACATCAACAGCCACTACCTTCGAAAATACTAATTGCACTCGCTCGAGTGCACTTTGAAATCCACTCGCCTCACACGTGGTTAGGAATCATACTAGTACAAGATCGGAGCCGTTCATCAGACTACGTTTTCTGTAAAGTGTCGGTATATATATAATAAGTTCAAATTAATCTTTATATGGACCACATGAAGAAATAATTTGAACCGTTGATTAATTTTCTTTTACCGTTTATATTTTTTGTAAAATTTTGAACTACCTGACGATATGTAGGTCCTATTTTCTATATATGGCAATAGACTTTCAGGGTCACTTGAGAAGCCAATCAGATATCTCACACGTGTGATGTGTTTCCACGTGTGATGACCCGAGCGTGTGCAGCTAGTCTTTCTAACTGTTACTACTCTGAGCACAGACAGGCATTTCTTTCCGGCTGTCTATCAGGTTGGCAGGCCGAATAACAATAATATACCGGGTACGATGGCCATGAGTATTTTTTTCGAATTTTTAAAAAGGAGATTCCTCAACGGTCAAATAATCGACCGTTAACCGCGGTGGGTGTGGCAGGATGCTGAAGCAGCGGTCCCATGAGGGACGGGCTTCCCATGTGAGATAAACAATGATTAGTAATAAAACCCGGTGGCTACTCCAGCGGTTAAGATCGACCGTCTAGTGGACCCTACCTTTTTATTTTCTCTTATATGGCCCAAAATCCAGCTGATCAGAGGCATGTCTTTACCAAGAGGAAACAATTTCCTACAATAGTTGTAGGAGGGTGCCTGGGAAATAAAAAGTTACATGGGGCCACAATTATATGAATGTGGCATATGCTCCGTACATCATTTGAGCCGGCTTGCTGCATGAGCCAATAAATTGCAGCCGTTCAAAACTCAAATGATCCACACTACATGAAACATTGGGAATGGCATAGCATATGTCATCATTGAAACCTTTTCAGAATTACCATAATATTTATAGGCCATCCAACTTTCCATAAAAGCTTATTTATTTTCTAAAGAAATGTATCATCGTTATAATTTTTATTGCTATTAAACCAAATATAGGAATAATCAATCCAATACATACATATTTAGGGCCTGTTTGGCTGGGCGAATCCTATGGGATTAGGAAGGATGGGATGGATTTTAAGGTAATTATGATGGTGTCAGTGGATTAGTTTAAGATCCATGGGATTGCTATATCTTAGGACAAGTTCATTGGGTCTGTTTGGCACGCCACGCATATCCTGGAATTTTACCTTCCAATCAGTCTAACCAATGGATGGGATCAATTTTAAGGTAATGATGGTGATGTTAGTGGATTGTTTTAAGATCCATGGGATTGCTTATATTCTGGGACAAGTTCACCGGGTCTGTTTGGCTTGTCATGCATATCCCGGGATATCACGATCCCATCCCTCCTAATACCGTGGGATCGATCCGGCCAAATAGGCCCTTAGAATACAGGTTATTTATACTTGTTGCACTTTTTCTTGGACTTACATTGAAAGTCAAGAATTCTAAATAGTGAGATCAATATATTTTAGTGATATATAATTAGATATTAATGTGAAAATATTATCATTTCAATTTTATCGTTGTTAAATCAAATACTAAATTTTGTGGTCAAATGTAATACTTGTTAAAAGATAAATAATTTGTAATCATTGCATATTTTATTATTGTGGTAATTAACAAAATAAACAAGCTCTAAAATTAACACTATTAGAATTAAAAGAAAACACATCTACAGCCTCATCCAAGACTTCAATAACTTCACAAAGCTTTCGATGGTGAACATCCTTACTTCCACTTCTCTATCCATCCCCATTGCTCCTAACGATGCAAGTCGCTTTCGTTGTGAATGAATTTGATATTTTGGCTTACATACTAATATGAGTAGTGAAAATGATGTAAGAGAATTCTATAAGGGATGTATTATTGATCAAAGGTTTGCATTATCCTAAAGGTTGAATAATGTGACTAGGTGCACTAGTGGACTCCACTAAGTTGTGATGAATTCAGAAAATTTATATAAGGGATGAAATGTTAAAATTGTAATTCACAAATAGCACATAAGTGGGACTGGGATTTTCAAATTCGCGTGGAGTCTTTAAGGAGAAGAGTTTTGATGGGTTTCATCTCTTCTGCCCTTTGTAACTATAAAACAGAGCTTCATCCCCAATCCAACATATCGACAGAAGTAAGAATCTCATCAGAGCTTCTTTAAAGGCATAAGGAGAGGAAGATTACGGCATCAAGCCTCCAGCAATGGCGTTTCAACCACATATGCTATTTGATCCATCTGATCTGCATACTCAATGCACAACAAGATGCTTTTGCAATTTTGCATAAAGTCTTACAAATGAGGGATGGAGTGGATGTCATATATGTTGGAATATTTTGTTGAATTAAATAGACTATTAAAATCGAGAACCAAAAAAGGAAAATAAAATTTTGAGAAAGAAGAACTTATTGAATTGAGTCGAGGCGTGATTGAGTCACTCGGCTTGAAATCGAATTTACTCTCCTTGGACAGTGTCCCAAGTGCAACAAGTTTCCATAGCAATCGACCTCCAGGATACAACGACTATAATCAGGTCCCAGCGATGCACTCACTGTACATGGGCTCGAACCACTTGCAGCTTAATCCGAAAGTGCTGAGTTAACTCAGCGATGAACTCAGTAGAAAAATGCTTAAAACCGAATTTTAGAGAGCGTTTTATAAAAGAAGAATTTTTCGTATTTTTGAAACTAGAATCGGTAGTCTTTATATAGACTCTAAAGTGGTGCATAAGCACCCTTTACAAAAGGTTAAGTCCGTTGGGTTTAAACCCAATAGGGGCGACCAACCGATACCCATACACACACCCACGCGAGTACACTCACACTCACACTCACACCGCACCTGCACCCGCGCCCACACCCAGCCCGTCGCGTCACACACGCGGACACGGACTCGGCACGGCGCGCGTGAGTGTGGTCAATGACATTGATTAGAGCTATTGGCATAGCCCCCCACAGGACCAAATTCACATGCCCCTTAAAAGGGGCTCAAACCCTAGGCAAAAAGACTATCTTATATATAAGATAGTTTACTTTGTTAAATCTGATGTGGGACAAAACCCACAACTCAATAGTACCACAACTTTTCAAAAATAGAGAAAAATCACCAAAAATTTAAAATTTAAAATTTTAATATTATTTTAAAACAAAATATAACAATATACTCATAGTTGAGTCCCCCCCTTTGAGAATTGTATTACTTGTTAGAAATTCACATCCATGGACAAAATGACCAAATGAGACTGATCTCTAAATTAAAGAACATTCATAATAGGATGCATCTTATGGGATGTGAATTGCCTATAACTTGACTTAGCCCCATGAAAAAAACACCATTTGCTTATATTAGATGCCAACCCCATGGTAAAATTAAAAGGACAAAATCATCATTTCATGTAGAAATATATTTGCTTTTTATAGTAGTAAGCTTTGCATTTAATAGGCCTATACAATGCACTATCCTTAGATGTGAATTGCATGTCATATCATAGTTATATAGAATCCCATTAACCCTGATAGTCCTCCCACACAAGGATCGTATGCATGTCCCGAGTGAAAAAGCATAAAGAATCTTTGTTTTTCATTGTGAGCTCCACTTTGACATCCCAACTAGGCACTTTTTTATTAGGCCATATCACTTGTGCAAAATTGGTTTCTATCATGGAAGTCAAGGATTAAGTGAATTCTTATAACTAGCGATTATCTTGCTTGGATGGACTAGGCCTAAGAAGAGGTTTTATAGGACACACCATGATGTATGTGTCTTTTCCATGCTATTCATCCATTTTTACCCATCGTTTTAGGGGTATAAAAAGAAGTAGATTTAAGATGCTCAAATAAACTACACTGTGCGGATTGAATGCCTGCTATTAAAATTTTCTCGAGAGCCACATAAGTTTTTATCAAACTGATATTTGTGTTTTCCCTTCATCCAAGTGAACGTGACCTTATGAACAAGTTGGATGATGAAAAATGAGCATCAAAATAGGCCCTACGAAGGTTTCAATGATGGGCGTCTTTATTATCACTGCTTTATATGGTGTGGTGCTCTTAAAGGTTTTGATATACCTCATTCTTTGGCTCATACCTTACAATGCCAAGGCAAAATGGATGCATGGCATGGATAAAAAATATACATCACCGTAGGCCTCACTAGGTTCCTATGGCCTCATGAATATTTGGGCATTGGAGGTTCAATCTTCCTTTCCCATCATGTGGCCCACTTGAGTTGAGGATCAGCTTATTTTTGCGTTACGCTGTAACTTGATATGACAAAACGGATGTACGGGATAGATTTCTCAAAAACATCAGGCTTGCCCCAGCTAGCTTCATGTCGCCTGCAGTCCGCGTCATTGCCTGGACGGCAGGACGCAGTCCGAATCACACACCGGCGGTTGGGATGATTACTCTCGCGCTCCGTGAGAACTGCAAAAGCCAACCGGCCATGCTTCGAATTCCTCAACCGAAATCATTTTCTTTTGCGCCGACACTTCAAATGATATTCTGGCACTTTTAATGAAACTCGCGCATTTCCACATGACACACACGCGCCAATGTGGCTCGTCATGCCGATCCCATCCCCCCTAATCCCATCTAATACCACATCCAACGCCCGGTCAAACACGCCCTAAAACTACTTAACTTCTGCATTTTGTACAAAAGATAAGTTGGCCCTGCATCAGGTGGGCCCTGTATGTGTATTCGACATGAATGGTTGGCTAATTCTTGTAGGTCCAATATGCATTCATTCAATCTGGACCGTACAAATTGTTGTCCCACTACAGATCTATGAGTTGATCAGGCAATCCGAACCATCTACCATGATGTCAGCAAAAAACCCATATGTAGAATC
The DNA here is from genome assembly GCF_029962835.1 of Magnolia sinica. Taxonomy (NCBI): domain Eukaryota; kingdom Viridiplantae; phylum Streptophyta; class Magnoliopsida; order Magnoliales; family Magnoliaceae; genus Magnolia; species Magnolia sinica. Next base: position 1,880,627 of record NC_080573.1, on the reverse strand, counting down.
TGAGTGGCCGGTAAGGTGATGGTCTTGTTTCACTAGCTCATAACTACACCTGCGAGTACAGTATCTGGTAGAAGTTCCCGGCAAACTAGATATGAGCCGTTCATCGGGTGCGTCCAACATGTAGATATGATGGCCCAAAATGATCAAGGTTCACTTACCATGCACATCACTTGTGCAAAATAAAAAATGGTTAAAAGAAATGGGATACTTGAACAGTTTGATTGATCGATCTGGACCGTTCATTAGATCCATCACAAGTCTGTTGGGCTATAATACAAACTTTAAACTGATTAAAGGTTTCTAACCATCTGATCGACAGCCTATAAAATGGATGGTCAAGATGATTTTCATAATGGTACGTTCAGTCGACAAGCTGATCGGTGCATTTGTTGAAAATCAGTATCATCAGGCAATCCTAACCATCCCGTGCAGTCCCTCCTTCAATTTTCCTTTGTTCTGGCCATCTACATTCTTACACGTGGCCTACATGTATGAGATCCATACGGCCATTTTACAGGTCTGGCTAATGAGGGCAAACCTCAACAATCACAAGGACAAATGGCCACGAGGACCATTGATGAGGGAACTTCAAAGATTAAAGATGGACAGTTAAAAACAGTTACAACCAACAGTTAGTATTGGAAGTGTCAATAGCATATATCACATGCATAGATGTGATGAAAGATATACAGAGGCACATGTGACACGCTTAATGATGCACAATCACACACGTGTCATGTGTGTCAGACATGACAAATGCTAATTTGAAGGGTACACAGGGTTACACGTGGCATATTTGTATCCCTCACTTAGAAATGAATAATATCATTTTTGGCACATCAGCATTGTACCATTGTATATCATAAGAAAACAATCCAACACATATGCCCCTGGTAGAGATACGGTAGTGCATGTGAGTTATCCAGGTTCAATATTTCTTAGTAGTGTGATCTTGTAAACTATATATTAAAATAACAAATAAAAATAAAAATTATTAGAGTAGTTCGTTGATGAGTAGTCAACTCATCTATAATAGAAGATGATGAAAAATATGTTGAATCTTAATTTTATTTTTTGCGACTAAAGCATCTACAGGTCAGGTGGCCTGATGAGCGGCTTGGATCTCGCGCACATGTGCCACCACGTAGGAACGTATAAGTGCCAGGTATGTGGAAAGTGCATCTTGCATTTATGTTCCTCTGATTGATGGGCCATGAACGAATGGTTAATAGTCAACCTTTGTTTTAAGGCAAAGGCATCGGAAGCCCACGTGATGAGACTTGCCTCACGTGACCAGCCGGAAATTTGGGGAATGAAAGCTATTACGAAAGAGAGAATGATCCGGTGCTGCACCAAAAGTTATATTGTTGCAACTTGCATTGGGATACTTAAGCAGTTTGATTGATCGATCTGGACCGTTCATTATATCCAACACAAATCTATTGGCCTACGTGACACGCTTAATGATGCACAATCACACACGTGTCATGTGTGTCAGACATGACAAATGCCAATTTGAAGGGTACACAGGTTTACACGTGGCATCTTTGTATCCCTTACTAAGAAATGAATAATATCATTTTTGGCACATCAGCATTGTACCATTGTATATCATAAGAAAACAATCCAACACATATGCCCCTGGTAGAGATACGGTAGTGCATGTGAGTTATCCAGGTTCAATATTTCTTGGTAGTGTTATCTTGCAAACTATATATTAAAATATCTAATAAAAATAAAAATTATTAGAGTAGTTCGTTGATGAATAGTCAATTCATCTATAATGAAAGATGATGAAAAATATGTTGAATCTTACCTGGCTTGCTTCACAAGCGAAAGATAAAACTTAATAGAATATCATTTTTTCTGACTGAAATTCCACACGGCAAGTCATGTAGATGACCATTCATCTTGCTAATTCTATCTCACAATGCAATTTCTATAACTGCATTAAAATGGACTACAAAATACTATAACTAAATCCACATTCAATTTCATCTTAAATGTGGATATATAGGGCCCACCGAGACGTTATGGTCTTCAAAAATGAAAAAGAAGCCAAAGGAAAAAAGCCTTCCAAATAAATCATTGGTCTCTCCTTATCAAGTAAGATGGCTTTTAATCTTAGATAAATAATCTTTCATCAAGTGATAAAAATCAAACAAGCTCTAAGATTAACATTATTAGAATTAAAAGAAAACACATCTATAGCCTCATCCAAGACTTCAATAACTTCACGAAGCTTTCGATGGTGAACATCCTTACTTCCACTTCTCTATCCATCCCCATTGCTCCTAACGATGCAAGTCGCTTTAGTTGTGAATGAATTTGATATTTTGGCTTACATACTAACATGAGTAGTGAAAATGATGTAAGAGAATTCTATAAGGGATGTATTATTGATCAACGGTTTGGATTATCCTAAAGGTTGAATAATGTGATTAGGTGCACTAGTGGACTCCACTAAGTTGTGATGAATTCAGAAAATATATATAAGGGATGAAATGTTAAAATTGTAATTCACAAACAGCACATAAGTGGGACTGGGATTTTCAAATTCGCGTGGAGTCTTTAAGGAGAAGAGTTTTGATAGGTTTCATCTCTTCTGCCCTTTGTAACTATAAAACAGAGCTTCGTCCCCAATCCAACATATTGACAGAAGTAAGAATCTCATCAGAGCTTCTTTAAAGGCATAAGGAGAGGAAGATTACGGCATCAAGCCTCCAACAATGGTGTTTCAACCACGTATGCTATTTCATCCATCTGATCTGCATACTCAATGCACAACAAGATGCTTTTGCAATTTTGCATAAAGTCTTACAAATGAGGGATGGAGTAGATGTCATATATGTTAGAATATTTTGTTGAATTAAATATACTATTAAAATCGAGAACCAAAAAAGGAAAATAAAATTTTGAGAAAGAAGAACTTATTGAATTGAGTCGATGCGTGACTGAGTCACTAGGCTTGAAATCGAATTTGCTCCCCTTGGACAGTGTCCCAAGTACAACAAGTTTCCAGAGCAATCAACCTCCAGGATACAACGACTATGACCCGGTCTCAACGGTGCACTCACTGTACACGGGCTCGAACCACTTGCAGCTTAATCCGAAAGTGCTAAGTTGACTCAGCGATGAACTCAGTAGAAAAATGCTTAAAATCGAATTTCAGAGAGAGTTTTATAAAAGAAATTTTTTTCGTATTTTTGAAACTGGAATCGGTAATCTTTATATAGACTCCGAAATGGTGCATAAGCACCCTTTACAAAAGGTTAGGTCCGTTGAGTTTAAACCCAATAGGGGCGACCAACCGGTACCCATATACACACACGTGCGAGTACACTCACACTCACACTCACACCGCACCTGCACCCGCACCCACGCCCAGCCTGTCGCGTCGCGCACGCGGACACGAACTCGGCACGGCGCACGCGTGTGGTCAATGACATAGATTAGAGCTATTGGCATAGCCCCCCACAGGACCAAATTCACATGCCCCCTGAAAGGGGTTTAAGCCCTAGGCAAAAAGACTATCTTATATACAAGATAGTTTACTTTGTTAAATCCGATATGGGACAAAACCCACAACTCAATAGTACCACAACTTTTCAAAAATGGAAGAAAATCACCGAAAATTTGAAAATTCAAATTTTAATATTATTTTAAAACAAAATATAACAATATACTCATAGTTGAGTCCCCCTCTTTGAGAATTGTATTACTTGTTAGAAATTCACATCCATGGACAAAATGACCAAATGAGACTAATCTCTAAATTAAAGAACATTCATAATGGGATGCATCTTATGGGATGTGAATTGCCTATAACTTGACTTAGCCCCATGAAAAAAACACCATTTGCTTATATTAGATGCCAACCCCATGGTAAAATTAAAAGGACAAAATCATCGTTTCATGTAGAAATATCTTTGCTTTTTATAGTAGTAAGCTTTGCATTTAATAGGCCTATACAATGCACTATCCTTAGATGTGAATTGCATGTCATATCATAGTTATAGAGAATCTCGTTAACCCTAACAGTCCTCCCAGACAAGGATTGTAGGCATGTCCCCCGTGAAAAAGCATAAAGAATTTTTGTTTTTCATTTTGAGCTCCACTTTGACATCCCAACTAGGCACTATTAGGCCATATCACTTGTGCAAAATTGGTTTCTATCATGGAAGTCAAGGATTAAGTGAATTCTTGTAACTAGCGATTATCTTGCTTGGATGGACTAGGCCTAAGAAGAGGTTCTATAGGGCACACCATGATGTGTGTCTTTTCCATGCTATTCATTCATTTTTACCCATCGTTTTAGGGGTATAAAAAGAAGTAGATTTAAGATGCTCAAATAAACTACACTGTGCGGATTGAATGCCTGCTATTAAAAATTTCCTAAGAGCCACATAAGCTTTTATCAAGCTGATATTTGTGTTTTCCTTCATCCAAGTGAATGTGACCATATGAACAAGTTGGATGATGAAAAATGAGCATCAAAATAGGCCCCACGAAGGTTTCTATGATGGGAGTCTTTATTATCACTGCTTTCCATGGTGTGTTGCTCTTAAGCCTTTGATATACCTCATTTTTTGGCTCATACCTTACAATGCCAAGGCAAAATGGATGCATGGCATGATAAAACACATACATCACCGTAGGCCTAACTAGGTTCCTATGGCCTCATGAATATTTGGGCATTGGAGGTTCAATCTTCCTTTCCCATCATGTGGCCCACTTGAGTTGAGGATCAGCTTATTTTTGCTTTACGCTGTAACTTGATATGACAAAACGGATGTACGGGATAGATTTCTCAAAAACATCCGGCTAGCCCCACCTAGCTTCATGTCACCTGCAGTCCGCGTCCTTGCCTGGCCGGCAGGACGCAGTCCGAATCACACACCGGCAGTTGGGATGATTACTCTCGCGCTCCGTGAGAACTGCAAAAGCCAACCGGCCATGCTTCGAATTCCTCAACCGAAATCATTTTCTTTTGCGCCGACACTTCAAATGATATTCTGGCACTTTTAATGAAACTCGCGCATTTCCACATGACACACACGCGCCAATGTGGCACACGTGTGTGAAACTTCCAATGTTCATTTGGCGGGTCCCATAAAACTACTTAACTTCTGCATTTTGGACAAAAGATAAGTTGGCCCCGCATCAGGTGGGCCCTGTATGTGTATTCGACATGAATGGTTGGCTAATTCTTGTAGGTCCAATATGCATTCATTCAATCTGGACCGTACAAATTGTTGTCCCACTACAGATCTATGAGTTGATCAGGCAATCCGAACCATCTAACATGATGTCAGCAAAAAACCCATATGAATAATCTGAGTGGTCGGTCAGGTGATGGTCTTGTTTCACTAGCTCATAACTACACCTGCGAGTACAGTATCTGGTAGAAGTTCCCGGCAAACTAGATATGAGCCGTTCATCGGGTGCGTCCAACATGTAGATGTGCTGGCCCAAAATAATCAAGGTCTACTTACCATGCGTGTCACTTGTGCGAAATAAAAAATGGTTAAAAGAAATGGACCAACGGTCCATATTCAATGTAGATTTCATGTGTGGTCCATCAAACCTGCCTGATTTTTATTTTTTTTTTTTGGGACAAAAGCATCTACAGGTCAGGTGGCCTGATGAGAGGCTTGGATCTTGCGCACATGTGCCACCACGTAGGAACGTATAAGTGCCAGGTATGTGGAAAGTGCATCTTGCATTTATGTTCCTCTGATTGATGGGCCATGAACGAAATGTTAATAGTCAACCTTTGTTTTAAGTAAAAGGCATCGGAAGCCCACGTGATGAGACTTGCCTCACGTGACCAACCGGAAATTTGGGTAATGAAAGCTATTACGAAAGAGAGAATGATCCGGTGCTGCACCAAAAGTTATATTGTTGCAACTTGCATTGGGATACTTAAGCAGTTTGATTGATCGATCTGGACCGTTCATTATACCCAACACAAATCTATTGGCCTACGTGACACGCTTAATGATGCACAATCACACACGTGTCATGTGTGTCAGACATGACAAATGCTAATTTGAAGGGTACACAGGTTTACACGTGGCATCTTTGTATCCCTTACTTAGAAATGAATAATATCATTTTTGGCACATCAGCATTGTACCATTGTATATCATAAGAAAACAATCCAACACATATGCCCCTGGTAGAGATACGGTAGTGCATGTGAGTTATCCAGGTTCAATATTTCTTGGTAGTGTTATCTTGTAAACTATATATTAAAATATCTAATAAAAATAAAAATTATTAGAGTAGTTCGTTGATGAATAGTCAATTCATCTATAATGAAAGATGATGAAAAATATGTTGAATCTTACCTGGCTTGCTTCACAAGCGAAAGATAAAACTTAATAGAATTTCATTTTTTTCTGACTGAAATTCCACACGGCAAGTCATGTAGATGACCATTCATCTTGCTAATTCTATCTCAGCATGCAATTTCTATAACTGCATTAAAATGGACTACAAAATACTATAACTAAATCCACATTCAATTTCATCTTAAATGTGGTTATATAGGGCCCACCAAGACGTTATGGTCTTCAAAAATGAAAAAGAAGCCAAAGGAAAAAAGCCTTCCAAATAAATCATTGGTCTCTCCTTATCAAGTAAGATGGCTTTTAATCTTAGATAAATAATCTTTCATCAAGTGATAAAAATCATATATATATAACTAATGAAGTAAGTGTGGCATACAGATTATTCAATATCTTGATCATTGTAAATGGTAAAGATCATAGTATGCAATCGTCATCATCTATGCCTAGTTGTCAATTTATCAGGGTTAGCTATCAAGTGGATTCTTATAATCTTTCTCTTTCATTTAAATTAAAGACTGGTATTGAAAGCACAAAACTCTCAAAGTGTGACATAATAGATTATTATAAGGATTTTCTTCTTCTTTAATTATTTTTTAACACATAGGCCTACCACATCGCCACTCAAACCTATGACGACCTCTAAGTTCTTGCGGTGTGGCTTGCCTGGGTTGTGGCGAGGTGGCTTACATTTGGATATTCCCTTCACCTAGTGAAGGGGGTTGATGAAAGATACAAGCCATGGTACCCCTGCATACAAAACTATGGTTGGCGTTCCATCTCCCTTGTTCCCTATGGTGTGGTTATCCCATGTTTTACACATAGCAGATTTTTTTCACCTAATGACTTGGCATCAGGTAGCATACCAAATGGATGGAGTGGATTTCACACATACAACATGATGGCCCCAGTACATTTGCAACTTAGAGTTCAAAATGCTTGCGGTGGCAAACTATAAGAAGGAAGAGGTGACATCACCAACCATGAAATGAGATTACATCATGTTTTTGCCGTGTAATGTGACTGCACCTTCACAAAACAGTAGCATACTCATAACTGAAAGCAACGGCCACTTGATCATATGGGGCCCAACGTATCAAATATCAGAATATCCTTAGTATATATCTAAACGGCTTTTCTAAGTATTGGACATGCAATAAAATGGATGGATGTGATTCCTTCCACCTAAACATTTCTGATTTGGATACCTTATGAAAGTGGCCCTACATTTACTAGTGTATATACATATTTATTCCCCTCAGAAAATGACCTATCAAATTGCTGGTGCTTTGCATTACGATTAGGGAATTGCAAGGGTGGGCCCCACCCTCACCCTAGATGGTGGACCCCAATGCTTCATCAGAGTGCATACACACCACATTGAAGTGGGCCATCCCACTTCTTTATCTTTAATATATTTCTTTCTTACATCTTGGAATAAAAAAAGAACAAGAAGAGGAGAGATTGTATTCCTTAGGTGCCAAGCAAAGTAAAAGTGGGAAATCGTCAAAGAGAAGTGCAACTTGCAGCCGTCCATCTTCTATCTCAAACCCTGGGTGGCAGTAGGTCGGTCGGTGGGCCAGTTGACCGACCCGCTTCTGAGGTGGAATTGAGCAAGCTGAAACGGACGCGGATATCCTGATTTTCGCAGGAAGTTCCTGCGCTGGGAACCCAGGTGGCCCACTGTGATGTTTGTGATAAGTCCTACCGGTCCATCCTTTTTGTGAGTTCATTTTAGGGCATGATGACAAAAATGAACCCTTTCCAAAGCTCAAGTGGGCCGAAAACGTGATAATTGAACACCCACAGTTGAAATATTCATGGGCCACAGAAGTTTTGAATCATGCTAATATTTGTGATTTCAGTTCATCCTAGTAGGAATGAAGTTATTAACGGTATGGATGGCATGTAAACATCACTGTCGAACCCATGTAAGTTTCAATGGTAAGACATTTTCCTTTAGTACACCCACTTGAGCTTTGCATACGTTTCATTTTTGGCATCATATCTTGAAATGAACTCACAAAATGGATGGAAGGAGAGGATTTCTTAAAAACATTATAGTGGGCCTCACCAGCGTTCCTAGCGCAGGAACTTTCTGCAAAAGGCTACGCGGATTTCCTGCGAAAGCCTTACGCAGTAAGCTCCTTCGCATGGATTTGGGTGAGGCCCGCCGGAATGTTTTTGAGAAATTCACCCCGTCCATCTGTTTTATGAGATAAGTTTAGGATGTACGACTAAAAATGAGGTGTATCCAACACTCACGTAGGCCATACAAGAGGAAAAAGTGGGCATTCAGTGAGCACCGTTGAAGCATTTTTATGGCCATAAAAGTTTTGTGTCAGGCTATAATTTTGGTGTTTTCACTTTATCCCATTGGGAATGGCCTTCTAAAAGGTTTGGATATCATACAAACACCAAGGTGGAGCCCAGTAGGGTATTCACGGTAGAAATTTCTTCCCCTAATTTCCCCTCTCGTGTGACCTACTTGGGTGTTGTATCCACCTCATTTTTAGTAGAATGTGCTAAAACGAGCTCGAAAAATGGATGGACGGAATGGATTTATAACGTACATTTTACTGGGCCCCACCCAGCATCCTTGCACAAGAACTTCCTAAGAAAGGCCTTAGCAGGAAATCCACGTCCCAAAATGGGTAGTGGGTCAAGCTCGGGTTAAAAAATGCAGCCCATTTAAGTAAATGGGTTACTATCAGGTTGAGCCTGGACCCAACCCATCCTATGAATATGGGTTACCTATGGCTAGGCAGATGATCCAATCCAACCCAACACAACCCAAAATCCAAGACAAACTAATAGATGATTAATATATATATGTATACACATGATGTATGATTGTTTACATGTATATAGCCACTAATTGGGCAGGTTGGTGTACATTTAGCACATTTTTTTGGTTACGATTAAATGGGGTGTGTGCGGGTCCTTATTCTTGCTCCGGTGGTAGACTCTCAGGAGTTTCAACACCTGGTCAAGGGTTCAAGTACCCATAGGTGGTGAAATTCCACTACGGTGTGAGTGTGTAGACTAAGCTTGTGTTAATGAATTTTTAGGGATTAGAATAGTCTACATGCAACACCTAGGGGTGGTGCAGCCCTTGCCTTGGGGGCCACCTTGATGTATGTATTCTACATCTCTTCCATCTGTTTTGCTAGATCATTTTAGGTCATTTACTTAACAATGAAGCATATTCAAACCGCAAGTGAACCACACTATAGAAAAAGTAGTGATTAAATGCCTCACCATGGGGCGCATACCTTGATGTATGTATTTTGTATCAAGTCCATATGTGTTAGTGAACTTTTAGGGATGAGAATAGTCCATAACACCTATTTTACACCATTTCTAAATTGAGGGTGGATTAGGTGTAGCCTTTACCGTGGGGCTCAACTTGATGTATGTATTATACATCTCGTTCGTCTGTTTGCCGGATCAATTTAGGTCATGAACTCAACAATGAGCTATATTCAAATCTCAGGTGGACTATACTATAGGAAAAGGTGGTGATTGAACGCCCCACCGTTAAAAACTTCCCAAAGCCCACTGTAATATTTATTTGCTATAAAACCAGCTGATAAGGTCACATGAACATGAATGAAGGGACAAACCAAATATCAAGTCAATTCAAAACTTTGGTGACCCCAATGAGTTTTTAATGGTCAATCACCATTGTTTCCTATGGTAGGTGGTCTACCTTAGATTTGGATGTACTTTGTTTTTGGACTCATGCCTTAAAATGATCCGTAGAAGTAAATGAATGTCATGAATATAAAATACATGCATTAAGGTCAGCCTAGCAGTAATAGCCACACCATCTTGGGTGAGGTCTAGGCCTAAGCCGCACCTAATCTGCTCTCACATGAAATACCCAAGTTTTGTGGGCCACCATTTGTAGATGTAAATCAACACCCTCGATTGATTTAAAGCCTTTATTTGGATTGTTAAAAAAAATAAAAAAGATCAGCTCAGTAATCTTATCTTTGGTGTGGGCTACACCGATTGAGCAGTGTGCTGTGTATCTTCACCTTTGTTTTCTTTTAGCTTGTTAGTACACCCCACCATGTGGTTCACTCAATTCACACATCAACGTTAGCCGCCCCCACTAGGGAATTGATGACAAGACCTCAGTGTTGAAACGAGGTATCTTTCACTTAGTCTACCACTTGAGTTATGGATCAGGGTGTGTTGGGTACGTATCTTCACTTCATCTATGAGTTATAGCTCGTGAATGGCAATGAAGAATGATACAAGCCATGGTGGTCCCACACACAAACCTACAGTTAGCATCTCAGCCCAATTGTTGCTTGTGTTGTGGCCCACCCAGGTGATGGGTTTCACTGATTTTTGGGTCTAGGGCCTAGATTGGAGGCAACGACCTGATGGACCAGGTGGTTGCATATTCAACGTCATGAGCCTTACAGATCTTGGGTCTTTTTCCGCTACTTAAAACAAGTGTTTTAGAGGATTCTCTCTAATTTTTAGTGGGTCCGGTCGTTTTGTGAATGTTAGGTAGGTTGACTCAGGCCATAAGCCAATAGGACGACAGGTTGGTTTCTATAGTTCTTGACTCAATTAATAAAAAGCTCTGGCTTAGGTTGACCCTGACCCCACCCAAATCCAACCCATTGCCACCCTTACCTCACACATGTGCCACACATGCTTGGGCCCTAAAATAAGAAGTTCTATTCATGATGTGAATCCCAAAAATTTTGGTCCACATAGGCATGCTTGGTATTCTTCTAACCGTCCATTTTCTTGTACATGCTTATACCCATCTTATGCCCGCTCCGCCAGGAAGATTCATGGTTTTGCCCACATGACAAGCAATAAAGATGGGGTATTGTACGTGTGATGATTTGACACGTGTGGGACATCTGGGAATGGCCACTTCTCACGTATGGGTATGGCCCACCTCATGCATATGTGGCCAAGAAAATTTCATTATAAACAACTTTATCTAATCTCAACGAACTCTATCCTTCGATTCCTTTCCTGCACTCATGGCACTCAAAAAGAACGCGCTTCTGACAGATACGTGGCGGATTCCCATTCGTCCATTTCTGCTAATGTTTCATTTCAACTTTCGCGTTAACATGGACAAGTGAGGTGATGGACAGTAATATCTTGGGATTCCGTATAGAGTCTTTTCTTAGTCTTGAACCATTTAATAATTAGTGGTGGGTCTACGACAGTACACGTAAGAAATTTTTGAGAAGATCCTGACCGTCAAAACGACCGAAATCATAATAAGAATATAATATTACTTATATTAGTTTTCTAAAATTTTGACCAATCCCCATTTTAGTTTTAACCGTCCATTTTGATAGCCTTGAGCTGGATGGCTAGAATTTCGTGATCAGTGTGAATTTATATACATGATTTATCCACAATGGGACCCACAATTTGGATGGCTTGGATAGATTTATATCGTCACCACATATAAGGAGGTCAGTCACCACCATTTTTACTAAACTAACATGGAAACCCGCCGTTGGAACGGAGAAAGTGGACTTGATCTTACGCCAGCAAGTCCGCTTATGACCACCGTCCAAAAGCTAACGACATGCCACGTGTCGTACAGAGGCTTTTAGGCTTATCCAGTCTTCATTGGTAAGTAACATCACTGCGTTGTCCTGTGACCACAGTGTCCTTTTCTCTTTGGTCTTGGAATACCGACTTCCTGAGTCCTGACTCTGGATGCTATCCAACAAGTGGCACCAGATGGGGCGCACACGCAGCATATCTGAAGAATCTGAACCGTTCATATGGTCGTTACTGATGGATTAACGGTTCATATTCATGATCTGTCAATCTGAATGGACAGCATCCTCGGAAACACATGTTTTACGTAGGCAAAATCGAGCTCTTTGGGCCAACCATGTTGTCTGTGTGAAATCTACTCCGTCCATCATGTGAGATCCTGAATGTTAGGGCCATGGGACAAATATCAGCTTGAAATACGACATATGTGGGGTCATGCCACAGGGGATGGTGGGGATGGGACGCAAACCATAAGTTTGTTTGTGGGGCTACTATGCCGTGTATATTTAATCAAAACCGTTAATCAGGTGTGGCTCGCAAGGATGAAGTGATAATTCGAAAATAAGCGTGTTCCACAACTCAAATGGACCACACAGCCTTGAAGGTTTTAGGTATAATTTTACATTGTTCCTACAAGTGTGGCGTATATACGTTAGTTATTGGGTTTATCTTTTTCATGTACGGTGAACATAAGCTCTCTCACCTGATGGATGGATGGTATTTTACATATACAACATGGTGGGCCCTACAGAGGTCGGGTGTTTTAGGGGCTATGTAAAACAACAGGCGTTGTATACATACGATTCTGGTCCAACTAATGAAAGGGTCCACGTTCAACTGGAAAAGCTGGTGGACTGAAGTCGACATGCACTCTTTTTTAGGGGGCCATCGCCCATCCACATGGTGCCGATCATATGGACCGTTTGGATGATGTTAACGGTCACCCTTAACTTATCCATTTAGGAATATATATATTTTTTGACAGGTCTGCCTATTCACACCTCAGCGAACATGCACTATTTAGAGATAGTATGTTATTCTGATCTGAAACCGTACACGTGGCAAGTTTGACGAGATCCTGATGGAATGATCAAACGCGTTCAAACACATGGTAACAAAGCGTTCGAGCTGTGTGGGACAAACCCATGATGTTTTTATGAAATCCAAACCGTGCATCTGGTGAGACTCCTCATGCACTCTATGCATCTCAAAAATCATGTCTATCAAAAACTTAGGTGGGACACATCACATTGAGCAATGAACAATCTCCCCCTAAAACCTATATATTCATTTGTGGCCCATCTAAAACCTATAGATACCCAATCCAAAACTTCCAAATTGTGGGCCCTGTAGCATTTGATGAGTGGCACTTCGATGGTTGAATTTGAAACAGAGACTATTAACAGTCTAATCAATGGCCACCAATCAAACAGTTAAATCAAACTTCGAGGGCAATTTGTGCTTAACATACAACGAGATGTGTGGCACCGCTGTAATGTGTGGATGACATCCAATCCGTCCATCATGTGCGCCCCCTCGTATTCACTTTGAGATCTCAAAAATTAGACCGATACAAAACTCAGGTGAACTACACCACAGGGAACAGTTGGGATGGAGATGCCCGCCATTAAAAACCTTCCAGATTTGTGTGGACTCCACCATGATTTTCATGTGACATCTAATCCATTCAGAAGATCTGGCCCCCTCGACGATGAACGGATGCTAAAAATCAGGTAGATCCAAAGCTGCCACACAACGTGGCCCATATGAATTTTAGATCAACGCCACACAACGTGTGAATAAAAATAAAAAATTAAAGATATTGAACAATCCTAACCTCTAATTAATGGGGAATATTTTGTTCATTTCAACTTGCTGACTATATTGATCTTAACCGTCCACTACTGGACCCTCCCCCTAGTTCAGTGTAATTTTTGGTTATGTGGCCTCAGCCTCCACAATGTGAACAAGCTAATTCAGTTTGCTTGTATGCTAAGCTTACGTTTTCGAAGTGCCCTTGGCCCCCCAATCAGACTGTTTGGGCTCTACTTAAAAATGAGTCCCCATCTCATTTTAGTCATTCTTAATTATGTATTAGAAATCTTCTTTTTAAGTAGGGATTTTTTTTTAAAAAAAAAACATCTAAGAATTTATATAAACTATGATATATAATACATTATTTTGATTAAATAAAATTGAGACGAACTCATTTAAAAGCCACAATGAAACGGGCCCTAAGCAAATTGATCTGAAATGTCCATTAAATCGGCCCACCTCTTGGAGAAGAAAACTGCCCAGAACCCAAATTGGGTTCAACTAGCCTACAATGTTGGCTGTGGGGATGGCCAGTCTAGTTTTTGGTCCGTGGCCGATCCAAGTGGTGGCCATTCTAATGGACGGCCTGAATCAATAGCAAGGAGAGTTGGCGATGGTTAACTTCTTCACCAACGGAATGAAGTAAAACAGAAATTTAAAAAAGGTTTAATGCTCTGGAAGAGTGCAGCTGTTGATAGACAGAAGCTGAGGGTTGCTCACATGGCTGATTCCCACAGGTCTCAAATCAAAAGCTACATTGATTTAATCAGGTGATGGGCATTTAGTAGATACTTGAAGTGAAAAGGCACTAACAGTCCAAATTCATAAAGTGTTCATGAATCACAGGTTCAGAATGTTGGACCATTCTAGTTTTAGGACGATAACCCAATCGGCCCGGCACTTCAGACACTTTAATTTTATTTTAATTTCTGGTGTGTACAAAAACTTGTAAGTGCTCTGTACATTAACCATCACAAATGCAGAGTATGAAACAACTTCCTATTTGATTTCAAGTATCCATTATTCGCTTGAGGATTTGATGGCATCCAACCCTGACTGGATGATTCCTGATCATTACAATTTGGGCAGTTGTAAAAGGTCCAAGACCCGGTCAGCATTCCATCAATAATCCCACAAACAATGGCTAGGAACTGATTAGTGTTATTTTTTTTTGTATATAGCCCATCCACACGCACAAACACAGAGAGACCGAGGCGAAGGCTGAATGGTTTTAATGACATGCATCCCATCCCTACCATTTCCGATACCATGTCCCACAGTTTTAATGACATGCATCCCATCCCTACTATTTCCGATACTATGTCCCACTTACTATTTCCGATACCATGTCCCACGGTTTTAATGACCTGCATCCCATCCTTACTACTTCCGACCCACTTAAATCTTCGATCTGCTTTATTTTTGGGACGAACTCATACTGCAAGCTGGAACAACAGATGGACAAATTGGATCTAGACATCACAGTGGCCCCCACACACTTTTTGTTGCACTGCCTCCTAGCAGGGCTGTGGCTATATAGAAATAGAAATTTCCATAGACGGCTACTGGGAGGAAATAAATGAAAAGACAATTAACACGTTTGGAGGGCAAAAGTAACAGAAAAACCTAAGCTTACACTTCTCTTCACACTACTAATTGCAGGGGTCGAATTGGCTTAACACTACTTGTAAATCCTAGAGATAAACACATGTATTCATCCACGAATATGATTATGTGGGAGCCTTCAGTTTGATTTCACAAATATGAAAAAAAGAAAAGGAAAAAAATCAAAGAAATATCCATTTCTACTCTTCATCCAAACTTCTATAGTTCTGATAAGAGCAGCTCCCAACATCAGGAGGAAGAATAAAAAGAAAAAAGAAAAAAAGAAAACAATCTTTTAACAATTTAAACCCATCTTTATTACTCCAATATACCTACTCATACAAATAGAGCCCAAAAAAGAAAGAAAGAACAGTAACTGCCTCTACAAATAGCTTACAATCCACCAACAATGGAGAAGGGGATTCCAAATGCTATATTTCCTGTAAATCACCACTGTTAAGGGAAGACCAAAACCAACATGCGGTCCAGCAGCTCATCCTGACCGCCTAGGGTTTTGAGAACATCCCTTGCGTTAGTGACGAGAAGTCATAATCAGTGGCGGATTTGGTGCTGGTAACAGGTGAGACGGAAGATGCCGAAGGAGGCCTATGGACTCCACTGGTGGCCACTCCATTGGCAGGCGCAGCTGTTCCCATGGTGTACATGCTGCAAAAGAGAGATAAGATTGTAATTATGATTTCAATGATGGATGTTTATATTATTAAAATGCTGGGATCCAGAAATCTTGCTAATTTTACATGTGGGGTTCAACTGAGCAGTGAAATAGGTGAATAGCAAGTTCACAGAATGATATACTTCAGAATGATATACTTTATCAAGGACGCCTCAAACTACACCTACCTACAAAACGATACTTCATCTACTAGTTGGAAACATGATCAGGGTGCGGCCATGAAAAAGCTGCTGAGTCCACTCAACCAGGACAAGGTCACACAGATCAAGGGGTAGTTCAAATTCTTGAGTAACTGAAAACACTGGATTGAGTATCCAATGCTTAATAAACTCTCAAAGTACTCAATCGAGCATACATTGAAGCCCTCAACGGGAATTGAATTTCGTGCAAACCTTGGATTCAAATACTCAAACCCTCTCACTAGCCAAGATAACTAGCTGACCCCAGAAAACAAGGTTATGATGATGGGTGATATTAGTAAAGATTATGACTAGCTCAAGCCAGTGCAACCAATGAAGAGAAAGAAAGGGGTCAGAAATGGAGCTATAAAACCTAGAACAAACGCAATCCAACTCTCAACATCCACTCCAAACCCCCCAAGGAGAACATTGTGGATGTCTAAAAGCTGAACCCCCATTAAGTCTTTAGTTCCTGTTTGGGGCAATGCATGCCCTCCTGTTGAATGGGAAGCAAGTGGGCCCAAATTGACAGCTCAACAATCAGCTGTCCTCCAGCAGGAGCACCCCTTGCATGCCCACCACACGAGCATTTCTAAAGAAACCACAGGAAACACCTGCAGCTCTAGCTAGACAACAACCGAATGCTGAGTTGTCATTGGCAAGCCACTATTCTCAAATGCGAGAGGAAATAAAGACACAAGGGTAACAATAATTTAATTAAAACCAGACAAAAAAGGTGGAAACTCCAGCCTGTAACAAAAGGGATGATTATAGATCATCCAGGATAAGAGAGGCTAGACCTCAACCCAAGAACTGAACAGCTCATCCCTAATACAGGCTGCAAAATCCTTGAGAACTAATGCCCACCTGATCACCTAACCTTCCCAGTCATTCTAGAAAAGACTGCTTGTGGCAGTCACAATTTATCATTACAAGTCCAATTGTTTCTTTTGTTACAAATCAATACAGACCTGTAGAAATTTTCATTTATCGACCATGGCATGACCCAGACTATGTTGAAGTGCACAAAAGGCCTCCACCAAATCTCTATCATAAAAGAGCAATGGATGAACAAATTATCCACAGATTATGCACTTCTCAAACAATAGATAATCATTCATACGTATCATTACTTTGCTACGTTGATGATCCACGGGTAAGAGCCTTCTCTAATCCAAAGCTGTCAAGCTAAAACTCTCAATAGGACCTTGTAAAACCAAATCCTAGCTGTGGGGACGTCCCCTCTATCCCCTCCAATACCTTTGAGTAAACTATGGAAAGATCTCATCATCAAAACCCCCAAACCTTCAAGATTCCGTGTCCATCATGGAAAGTACCATTTGTGGAGTCACTCCTGAAGTCTGATATATTCTTCAGCCTCTTCATAAGCTAGATTTCTGCAAATAACCGGATCCCAAAACACCATACCACTTAGTGATGTACTTCCCTAGATACCTTAAATGGCTCGCTAGGTGGACGGCCAAGGTGAAGTAACCTTGTACCTTGGGCAAGCCACTTAGTGGTTAGGTGTAAGTGAAGCTTAACCTCCCAACGTCTAACCTCAGGATGGGGGCGGTTTCATAGGACAGTTGATGTAGGACAATTAACCACTTGCTCTAAAAGCTCAAACTGTTAAAGCATGGCGAATTAATCCCTTTAGCTCATAGCCCAGGCCCCACATCTCATGCGTTAAGACCTCAACCGAACCCCCCTCATGGGCCCCAAATCACATGGGTACCGCCTCACAAGGGCCGCCCACCTCGAGTGTGTCCCCGCATCCCACAGGCTACTCCACTCGAGCCCGGTGTGAAATGCACATTAATCACCCCCGATGAGGAGTCTCGAACACAAGACCTCCATCGTGGGCCCCGCCCACTCCGAATGTGCCCCTGCATCCCACAGGCGACCCCACTCGAGCCTGGTGTGAAAATGCCCCTGCATTAATCACCCCCGGTGAGGAGTCTCGAACACGAGGCATCCTGCTCTGATACCAATTTGATGCAGGACAATTAACCACTTGCTCTAAAAGCTCGAACTGTTAGAGCATGGTGAATTAATCCCTTTATCTCATGGTCTAGGCCCCACATCTCATGGGTTAGGACCTCGACCGAACCCCCCTTGTGAGCCTCAAATCACATGGTTACCACCTGAGTGTATCCCCGCATCCCACAGGCTACCCCACTTGAGCCTAGTGTGAAATGCGCAATAATCACCCCCGGCGAGAAGTCTTGAACACGAGACCTCCCCCGTGGGCCCCACCCACCCCGAGTGTGTCATTGCATCACACAGGCGACCCCACTCGAGCTTGGTGGAAAAAACACCATACCACCAATAAAGGAATTAAAATTACATGATCCTTGCTTCCTTTGCAATAACCAAAGTGAAAATCCCAGCAAAATCCTGGCAGAGTTTTGTTTCCACACAATAGATGGAACCAAATGGTAAGGGGCTGTTCGGATTTGGGAAAAGTTGTATCCTAACTGGTGGTCATGGAGAGAAGTACATGTCCATGATTTGTCAACCCCCTTGTACACAAAAACTTAGCCACTTTTAGACAAGTACACTTTTAGACAAGTAGTCATAGATATATGATCGTAAAACATGAATTGACCGTCTCTACTGGAGAGGTGGAACTACTTGTCAATGATACTTTACAATTTCGATGCAATGAAAATCACTCTCATAAGTGCATATGCACGGCATGTTCCATTGTGTCATATGCACAACTGCCCAAGCTCAAGCATCCCACATGTGCATGTGCCACCATCAATCTTCAAGCACTAAAAAATGTAGCACATATATCAATGTGTTCATAACATTTGTCAATGTACCACCAACCAACCTTTTAAGTTCCATACATGCACCACAATCTATCTTGTCCCTATTCCAAAGTGTTGTTTGACAGCAAGGGATAGAACAACTAGTTAGCGATAACACGTCCATGACCACCTTGTCATGCCATAGATCGCTAATCACAACGCAACTTTCCCCAAATCCAAAGACGCCTTGACCCAATAACCATCCTAGCCTGAACGTCACCCTTCAGAGAAAGCATTCTCTCTTTGGATTTTTTTCCTTTTAAGGAACTTTCTTTGGAATATGCTTTAACAGATCATTGGGCCTTTTGTATTGTGAAGAAGCTTTTGTGACCACTCCCTACCATGGAGTCAATACTTGCACATGACCTGCCTTGATCTTCAATGCGCGCATGACATATGTTGGTGTACCACCAACTAATCTTTCAAATTGCTTACATGTGCCACAATCTATCTTGTCCTCGTTCCAAGGTGTTTGACAAACAAGAAACTAGTCAGCAATAGTATGTCCATGACTAGCTTACCTTGACATCATGCCATGGATTGCTAGTCATAACTAGGTCGTTGCCAGATTCCAAGCAAAACCTAACTCGAGAACCATCCCCAGCCTCGAACTTCACCCATCAGAGAAAGCATTTTCTCCTTGGAACACACTTTAACAGATTGTTGAGGCTCCGTGTTTCAAAGAAGCTTTTATGAGCCACTCCCTATCATGGAGTCAATACTAGCATGCAATGACCTGCCTCAAAAGAGACTTGTTCACAATCCCAAGTCTTGTCCATGCTACATCCCACAAAATCCTTAAAACATACGACTGGCTCAATAATCTACCCCCACATTCAAAGAAAAAGAACACTTCTCACGATTCTGATTCATCATTGGGTGGAGTTTGGATTCAGGCCAAGTTATGTCGTTACGGGCTATCTACGGACATGTTGTTGGGACTAGTTCATGGACATGTTTTTCTGACTACTTGTTCCATTCCTTGCTTATCAAATTCCTAGGAAGAGGAGGAAGGATGAACTATGGCACATGTGGGGAGCTTAATATGGATGGTGACACATTAACACATGCAACATTTTTTGGTGTTTGAAGATTACTGGTGGCACATGCGCACATGTGGGGTGCTTGAACTTAGACGATTACACTCGTGGCACATTGAAACATGTCACACACATGTATGGATAAGAGTGTTCCTCATGTGCATCAAAAACATAAAGCATCATTGGCAAGAAGTTCCACGTCTTTAGTGAGAGAACTAATCCATGCTTTAATGTTCATATATCTTGAACCACTTGTCCAAAAGTGCCTAGGTTCTCGTGCACAGGGGGGCTGACAAACCATGAATATGTGCCTATGTCAACTACTTGTCAATGATACAACTTTGCCCCAATCTAAAGAGCTCCCAAGTGTTCTATTGTTTCTTTCCTTCCAAATCAACCATAAACCCACCAACAAAGACTACCTCCAAAGCCTCCATCTTTTTCCTACTATGAATCCCCTAGTTCCACGCATGGAAAAATTCACAAATTGACCATGGAGAGCAAAAGGCCCCAACAAACACTGTAGCAAAGCATCGGCCAATGGTTGAAAAAATTATCCACATTATCTACTTCTCGTATTGTGGAATGGGCCAGCAAAACCATTGGCGATTATTCGACCAACAAGAGCTATTTGGGAAGGTTTTTTCAAGTTGTTCGAGATAACATGGGTTTGATGTGTTCCATTGCGCAGTTTTTCTTCATGTGGCGTGGTGGAGAGTATAGGAAAAAGTTAGAAAAAAGTGTAGTGGTTTTGTTTGCTTGTGGGGATTTGGTTCTTATGGTTAGAAAGGAACAATCAGTGTTTCAGGAATCAGTCGGGGCAGGTTTCAGAGGTGTTTAATAAGGCTAAATTTAATGTATTGTAATGGGTGATTGCATCCAAGGCGGTTGATCATTTCCTTGATAGTTGGCTAGAGTTGTAATTTTCTTTTTGGTCTGTGCATATTTGTAAATTTCGGCTTTGGCTGTTTGTTCATAAAATTTCAAATATAAAAAAATATATAATATAATAATAATAATAATAATAAAATCAAAATAAACATAAATAAAAGGAGTCACGACTAGCTAAAACTCTCGGAATCTACTGAAGGCTAGGATCCATAGGACCAAATGACCAAGAGGCCTCAATTATGGAGAACGAAGGTATCAAAGGTCTAGGCAAAACTGTTTTTCGTAAATAATAAAAAATTAAAAAAAAAAAAAAAAAAAAGAAGAAGAAGAAGAAGAAGAAGAAGAAGAAGAAAAGAAAAGAAAAGAAAAGAAAAGGGAACAAGCAATGGGAGATTGAGAGGATGGAAAAATAGCACATAAATGAATCGAAACATCATCTAGGTATGTCCCATCTATCCTGCGAAGGGCCTTGAGCCTAGATATCGAGAAAGAGGAAATAACTCTCTAGCCTTCCCATGAGTAATGGTTTGGAACCCGCAACTCAAGAACCAAGTGGTCTAGGCACACACCCTTGCCGATTACTTGCAATGGTTTGGGAGCCGCAACTCAAGACCCAAAAGGCCTAAGCGCACACCCTTGCCAATTGAACTGAGAAGATTAGGGGATCTTAAATCCTTGAAACCTATCTCTTTTCCTGATGTGTTGTTGCTCCTCTTCTTCTCCTCACAAGGTAAACTTCTAGGAGGATGGTTTCCAAGGGTTTATTTTATTATTACTTTTTTTCTAGAAGCAGGGGAAATGAAAGAAGGGGGAGAGGGATGAAGGGGGACACAGCACATTCCCAAGCTGGGGACATGGCATTTTCCTAAGGTGGATGCATGGCAAAAAGTCAAAGGCAAAAAAAGAAGGGATTGGATCTATTTTGATCCTACAGTTGCAATCCCTTGTGAAGTATGAGTTGAGGAGAGGGCCCTCATGATTTGGTCCAGTCGAATGGTTTTTGGGAATTTCTAATGCTAGGTGGTGTGTCTACAGAGACAGGAATTCATAATCATCATCTCTTTCAATATAGATGACCAAAGTACAAACCTTATCCGATACAACCTGCCCAGCTACCACTCTCGGCGGGCTCTTGTAAAACCAAATCCTAGTTGTGTGAACCTCTCTTCTATCCCCTCTGCGCCTTTGAGTAAACCATAGAAAGATTTCACCTTGAGAACCCATGAACCATCAAGTTTTCACCTCCATTTGTCCTTGCCTTTTAATGGAAGTACCATCTGTGGCCGCTCCATAAGTCCAATTTATTCTTCCGCCTCTTTGTCAGTTAGATTTCTGCAAAAATCTGGATCCCATAACACAGTACACCCAACCTCGGAATAACATTGTGTGATTGCTGAACTGAAAATCCTAGCAAAATCCTGCACAGAGGTTTGTTTCCACAGCACAGATCGAACCAAAAACTAACCCGAGAACCATCCCCACGTCGAACATCCCTTGTAAGAGAGAATTCTCCCCTCAGAATACCTGCATTGTGAGCTTTTGTGAACAACTCCCACCACACAGCCCATACTTGCATGTTATGACCTACTTAAAGAGAGGCTCATTCTTAACCCCAAAGCACCATAACCATTTCCCAAAATGGATCATTCACACACACATAATGAACTGCTATCACACAATGAAGAAAAGTATATAAATAACCATAAATATTTGCACAGTGATGATAAGCCCAGAACTAAAGGAGACAACCCCGGAACTCTCCATGCTCCACAGATCTTATTGCACCAAGAAACTGCCCCACTTCCCAAACTGCATGTGCCCAATGGTTGATCTGTGAGTAGAAGGATCTCCTACCCAGTCTGCATCAGAAAATCCTACCAAATCAGGAGCAACTCCTGCCTTGTCCAGGAGTCCATAGCTCACCGTGCCCCAAACATATTTCAATATTCAACGAACCACTTCATCATGGGCTTCCTTGTATTCTGCATGAACTGGCTCACAACACCCACTACCAATGTCCTGCTTCTAAAGAAAAGGGATCTTTCACAAGTTGAAAAATATGCTTCTCCTTCATACCCATCCAAAGAATTCTCTTTGACACCTCTCCAAATTTTAATGATACTAGTCGGACAAACTGAATAATGGTATGATGTAAAATCGCATATTTGCAAAAGCCGATTTAATAAGCATGAGGCAGCCTACAAGGTAGATATCTTCTTCACTGCAGTAATAGTTTCCTCTCCAAAATGGACACTTGCTTCATAAGCAGCAAAGATAAACCACAAAGCTAACCCCACAACTAAGCCCAATCCTATTTCTAAATACCAAACTTGGAGTAAGGCATTGAACCAAATCAACACCCTCTAACCCAGAAACGAACAGCTCCATATGAAACTAAAGCAACAGAGAATCCATATGAAACTTTCAAAAAAAAAAAAAAAAACAAAACAAAAGAAATTTATACTAAGTGATAGAGTGTACCTGGGTGTTGGAAAAGAACCAGAATTCCCCAAAGGCTGTGCTGGTCTCATGTTTCCCATCTGCTTATAAAAACAGGAGGAAATAAGACAAGTTTCATTTTATGCATTTAAAAAAGGATGAACTCGGCGTTAAACTTTAAAGTTCTCACCTGCGTAAGTTTATGTAGATCATTTTGTCCCACTACCGGCATCATCATTCCAGGAATCTGAAAGCCGAGATTTGGCCAGTTTTGTGCTGGCAAGCTGCCACCAAGCATTTGGACATCTTTAGATCCGGGCTGAAGGGGTTTCCCAGGAAATGCTGGGACACCACCTCCAGACTTTGCTGCTGCTGCCATGAGAAGAGACTGCTGCTGAGCCAGGATTGCAAGTTGTTGTTGATGGATGGAAAATGGTGACACCATATTGGACTGCAGAACACCAAAAACAATAAGATAACACTCTTCTGAGTAACTTACAACAACAAAAATAACACTAACAGTAAACTCAGACTTGACTAGGTAAGTAGCCTTCCAATTTGTTTTTCTTTTTTTCTTTTTTTCGAAGAATGAAACGCCTTCCAATTTCCAAGTTCAACTAAATTTAAGAGAAATGTAAAGGCAACAGACGCTAGCAAGATCATCCTACTTCCTGCATGCCAATTTCGTCGGATTCATCCCAGTTGTTCATCAGGTGGGCCCACCATTTATTGGCGGCGGTCTGAATTGGGCCCGGTACGGTCATCAGGTGAGCAGTGCATGATATTAAAAAAAATATGTAGTTACAGGAATTGACTAAAGGTCCACATTTGACATACACAGTGGCCACCTGATGACGAATTAGCCTGATTTTCAGCCCACACAGTGGTGCCCATCTGATGCACTATCCAGATCTCAAGCACATGAAGGAGAGAATAATTCAAGGACCTATTCTGAGGGAGTAGCCTTTGCATGTTTTTTTCATAAACGATCAAGTTTGGACAAGGTACTCAAATCCCAGCCAAAGCAAGATGACTGGATTGAGTTCCACAATGATCCCCAGGTCTTTGACTGAAGACACTAGAAAATCAACACTGATAATGAACTCGCTTCATTAATCTCCCATTGGCTACGACCCATCATTTGTCTACTGACAACAAAATCCAAATGACCACAAAGCAGCATTCACCTTTTCAAAGAGGCCCATAATATCATTCTTTACATCCTTCTGGGAATTCACAGAAACTGGAGGCTGAGTAGCTGACGGCGAGTCTTTAAATAGGTCCTCAATTCCAGACATTGGTTGGGCCTTACTTTCTACTGGCTTCGCAGAGCCAACTTTCTCTGTTGTGTCTGTTGCTTCTGCAGCTGCATGGTTCAAGTTTCAAAGAACAGGATGTAGTCATTGGATAAAAAGACTAAGTATTATAAACATCATAACAACACCGAGAAAAACCATGGATTAGTTGGAAAAGAAATATCAGTAAATAAAAACAAAAGACATTTTACTAGAATGTGAGATTTATTTAAGTCCCATTTAGTGCCATCCCCACATGGATAGGCTATACATAAAAATAGAAGTAGCTGGATAACTATGACCATCTGATTGTTGCAAGCTTTGCTGCAGAATGTCGGCAGTTGCTCATGTATTGAGTTTATGCCACTGATCGTATGACTAACAGAGTGATTGCTTTCCTTTTTGGTACATGGTACATCCATGTGGTGGTCCACCAAATCAATGGTCTTGACCACCATACACATGCCACATGCACAACACAAGTTTTGTTGCATATTTCATGGAACTCCATGATGTGTGGACTCATTAGTGGCATTCCCCCAAAGCAAGAGGCAGCAATACTGGCTGCTTGATGTTGGCCTTCAGTAATGACAATTATATATGTGAAAGGCAAAGCAATGAACAGAAAGGAACAATTGATGATCAGTGAGAGTATCGAATTATGCATAACACTTACACTGAAATCCCGCCCAAGAAATATCGTCAACAGAAGATGACTCTGAGCCATTTTGACTTGGGCCATCCATAGAAAGCATATTGAAAAGATCAGTGGCATAATCAACCTTTGGAGGTGGGATATTGGGTGTAGGTTGCACTTTCTGTGTTGAATCAGCCTGCACCGGGACCGGCTCTGCTTTTGAATTAGAAGAAACCTGTTTTGTCAGCTCAAGTCAGGCATGCTAACAAGTTAGTGAAATCCCATTTTACCATGCACAATTCAGGAAAACACAAAGCTTTAGTTGATGCACAAGAAATCTCGTATTGCTAAGTGAAAGACATCCAATAAGACCAAGAAGGTGTTTAGACCATCAAACAAACAGATGTTACGTAGAAGATGGGTGCTAAGGTGATTCGCAACATGTGTGATGGATCCAGGCTATTCATCAACTAGGGCCCACCATGAACATTACTGACCCAAATATCACCCTGCTCCACTCATCTAGTAATGCACAAGTGTATGACAAAATGGACATATATATATATATATATATATAAGTGAGAGAGAGAGAGAGAGATTAACCAATGGTCCAAATACAAAGCAAAACAAAACCTCGGCTAATTGTAACCATCCATTGTTTATAATCTATCTATTTCAATAAAATATTAATAATGACCAAAATATCTCTGATCCTATCAAAATGATTCACGCTTTCCACAAATTGGTCATAACTCAAATGATATGGGTCGTATAAAAGCTTACTCAATAGGCTTTCAAATGGGAAATTTCATATCATTCATAAATCTTTTAATATCCAGAAACGAGCCCACCAAGTGACAAAAACACTGAAGGAAGACTAGTTCAACAAACACTCTTAACTCTAAAAACTAACTAAATGACCACTGATCAGGTCCAGAATCCACATTAGGATGACTAATTTTCCATCATACTAAACTGCATTCTCAAAGTTGTCCAAATCTTCAATATTGACCGTTGGAATGATTCAGATCCTTGATCACGACCCTTGGGCCTTATTTCAATTGGCCGGCTTGTGTGGCATGGATGTGTCACCAGTTCTGAGTAGGAAACCTAATTTGATGGATTTGAGGGTCCAATTAGACACTAAGGGGGCTTTTGGATCGTAAGTTACTTAAGTAACTTATGCCTCAAGTAGCTTGTCTTGGTTTCTACTTATTAAGCTGAAGTGATTGAGTGCCTTTAAGTAAAAAAGTTACTTATAATTGATCTTAAACCAAACCCGCTTATCTCAAATAAGTTACTTATCTACTGTTGTAAGTAGAAAAAGTAACTTATTTGGTGGTATCCAAAAGGGCCCTAAGTTACTCACAGCTACCTAAAAGTAACTTTATTTCCAAAACTAATGGAATCATCATTTGATCAACAAGCGTCACATACTTAATAGTTAAAAATGAGTATTAGCCAATGAATGTTAATTAGAGGCTCCCCATCTTCAAGGGCGAAATACAAACTGACCACGTGTGCAGGACCCGTACGTTCTTCAGACAGTCTCATCAGTGCTTGTATGATGAATCCATCCTAAAATTCAAGTTGGCCCAATCATCAGGCCAGCAACATATAATCCTCGAATGTGACTGTTGGTTATCATTTTTCTAACCATTCATTTCTTCATACATACACAGCCCACCAGATAAATGGACTAACCATAAGTTTAGCCTAAGGAATGTTAACCATAGGACAATCCTATGGATGCCCCAGAGGCCACACACAATTGATACACTGGCACCAGTTGTACCTTTCTGTTCGATGATTGAAGATGGAGTGTTTGGAATTAGAATCTCCATTCACAAACTAATCGAACTTTGACATCACATCAACACCAAAGAAAAGCATCCATGTAGAAATCAATTACGTCAAAATCCTCTCAAAAGGACAATGCACTACATTTACCTGATCAGAAACCTTGGGAGCAACAGGCATTTGAATTTTGGCAGTAGGAGGTGGAAGGTTTCTACGCTCCTCGGAAGGAGGCTCTACACTATTGGTGTATCCATGGCCACCTCTGTCCCCAGCTCTCTGCTTGGGTATGGAAGCTTTTTCTTCCCGTGCCTTAGAAGGTGATTTTGATGTTGAGTTCCTTGGAACCCATCTCTTCTCTTCATATCTGACAATTACACATTACCAGTTAGTTTCAAAGCGAGTCATGCCCTTGCACCAATTAATTAAAGAATATCAAGGAAAAGCGAACCATACTTCGCTCGAATGAAATTTTCAATCCCGACTCTGTCGTAATTTGGAGGCAGTTCTGCTTCCCAGTAGCTATTTGACTTCTCATTTCCCATTGCTGCATACAACCAAAAGAGTAAGACCAATATTAAAATCAATATAAAGAAGGCTAAGAAGCTGTCCTCGTTGGTAGGCAGATTTGTGGCAATTTAAAAGCTCATAAGAAATGTAAGCCTGAGAAGTGTTCTGCATGCTTACTTTGAATAAATGCAACCTGTTCTGGAAGCCATGTGTCGAGTGTAGCAGATCGTACCTGCAGCACATAGCCAATACTTTCAGTTGGAGCAGAAGGCAAACAATAACCGGGAAGATTATCCGAAGTCTGTGTCACATAATTAAAACACCATGGCTACTGCAATATTGAATCTGACTGTTGTAGAACACCTTGGCAAGTGTCCAGCCAGCAAAAGCAAACACCTTATGTCTACTGCAACAAGTTCTGTTTGACTGATCCAAACCACCACCCCCGCTGCAATCTGTCAGATTTTTCGAGGAAATGGCATATTTTCATTTTCAGGCAATGGCGAGTCTAGATGAATGGCCTAAAATGGAAAGAAATCGTAAAGGACGGAGGTAGTGATGCCATAAACAAAGGAACTATCAAATCTGTAGATCTGGAAACTTAATCCTCCAGAAAATTGGAGTGTACAATATTGAACTTCATTTAACTGCATCAAATTTCAATCTTTAGACCTAGCAGGGATACAAAGCTAACCAGTAAATATAGTTGAGAAAATATATTAATATGGTTATACTAATAAATCATAGACCAATCATTGTTGGACCCATGTCCTAAATTAGACATAAGCGGACTTCAATTTTAGGCCTCTCCCACGAGTGAATCTCAGTTTTTGAAAGTTACAGATTCTGGAAGAGCATATTTGGTTAAAAAAGGTGGGCCCATGGAGGTAGGTGGAGTTGTATTAGGATTTTCACCTTTCCGAGTTAAGAAAAGAGAGGCCAGAGGTTCTTGAGAATTGCATCTGAATCAAGAGTGAAGAATTGATGATCAGCAATCAAGTATCTATTCGAGAAACCGGCCATCACCAGGAGAATCAGTCATTCATGGAAGCTTTATTCCCTAAACAACATTTAGGCCTTACTTTAATTGCAGAGGTGTAGCTGACAGCACTAGTGGAAGAAGCAAGAAATGGTACAAGCTCAAAAATCATTAACCTATAGAAGATCTGAAAAAAGGTTTAGCTACCAAGGAGGGTGATTTCAATGTTAGGAGCTCCTAAGGGGCTAAGTTACCAGGCATTAAGGATGGTGTTCTCTTCAATGGAAGAAGCTTCAGTAAATTGAAGGAAGAACTATCAAAAGAGAGAGAGATAGAGAGAGAGAGAGAGAGAGAGAGAGAGAGAGAGAGGAAAAGCGATTGAAGATGAGTTCCAATATTTTGAACATGCAGAACTGATACAACATAAGATTCCATAACCTTTCATGCAGCGAAACTGGGCTTAATCTACAGTAAACCATGGAAATAGGGGATATCACCTTTGAAATGTGTACTCCTAGACTTCTGTGGATTCCAGAACACTGCATGCAGATGAAGATTCCCAAATTTACACTTGCCCATCGCGGACCTCTGCACGGAAGGTGAGCCAAATTTATTCACAACGAATGTATCCCGAAACATATATCAACACAGGTTTAGCACTTCTTGAAGATCAAGTTGTGATTAAAAATCTTCGTCACAAAGCACATACTGTGCAGCTCATGAAACAAAACTTCTCAAGTATTGGCTGAGAGCAACAATACACTAGCCATCATCCATTACATCAAAAAAAAAAAAAAAATTATTGATGCAGTAGTACCATCTCAGGCGAGCCATCCATATGCACACAGTAGGACCAAAAATATGAGACAACTTTTTTAAGAATGAAATATGAGACATCTATAGTGGCAGCTCATCTTGGATGAGAATCTAACCATGCTTCTAGTAGATTCTCAATATACTTAATCTAAAAGAACCTTCATAGCATGAAAATTGCCAAAAACCATGATAAAAAAATGTTTCATATTTCATTTTCAATGGCATTGTAGAATGGTAACTGAGCACAAGTGGGAACCATATCATTGTAACCTTGTCCCAGATATTTGGAAGCAGCTTTACAAATCCTGTTTCATGCATGTAACTAACAGGTGGAGTTTGGGCAGGAACTAAACACAAGGATTAATTCGCATGAAACATTTGCAAGCTATAATAATAGCTCTACATCTCCTATATCAAGTGCCTTGCAAGCTGTAGGGGATACAATCATAAGCATGCATTCCCAACTAACAGGTGGGTTGATGATGTAAACATTGTATACGCAAAAAGAGTTACAAGTAGCTTCTTAAAAGATCATTCGTTATCACAATTCATCCAAGATACCTACTTGCTTTTGCAGTCAGCACATTCCCTATTCTCTGGCAATTTAAGAAGTCCTTCCAATATCTGCAAATGATGCACCAAATGAAGGAAATTAAAAAAAAAAAATCAATCCCAAATTATAACAAAGGGAAACCAATACATATCTATAGAAGTGAACAAGAAGAGGAATTAAAGAGAGGGGGGGGTGGTTTGTCAATGAGGTTGCTGATAAGGTAATGAACTAAGAGCCCCATTAGTGCATATGGCTATTAACAATGCAATGTTTTTTTTTTTGAAAGGCAATGATTTATTATTGTTGGGCTGAAGCCCGAAGCATACAGAATACAAAAGGATAAGATAGAAAAAGCACAAAAACTATCCTAAACCTTTAAAATCTATCACCAATTGATGCAGGATAATTAACCACTTGCTCTAAAAGCTCAAACTGATAAAGCATGGCAAATCAATCCCTTTATCTCATAACTCTGGCCCCACATCCCATGTGTTAGGACATCGGCCGAACCCCCCTCATGAGCCCCATTTCACATGGGTTCCGCTTCACACGAGCCACCCGCCTCACACAGGCCTCCCACCCTGGTCGTGCCCCAGCCCCTGCATCCCATAGGCCACCCCACTTGAGCCCAGTGTGAAAATGCCCATGCATTACCCATTCTACTATATTCGCTTTAGCCTTCTTGAAAACATCCAATACCCGACAGCTTCTATTCTTGAAACACTTGTTGTTCCTCTCATTCCATAACACCCAGATTCCAGCCACTAAAATAATGTTCCGCACTTCTTTCCCTTCCTTTCCAATTCCTTCCCCATGCCAAGACCTGAAAAAGCTTTTGATACTTCCTGGCAATACCCACAGAGTATCGAAATCTACCAAAAAAAAATTTTAAAATAAAAAAATAAACAATAAAAATAAAATAAAATAATCCCAAAGTTCTCTTGCAAAAAGACAATGCAGAAATAGATGGCCCACCAATTCTTCATCTTGCATACACTTTTTTTTAAAGATGATCAACTTTATTAGGCCAAAGCCAAAAAAAGAAAAGCAACAAGAAAACAACAGATCTCGAAAATAAATGTCCTCGCCACCGAAAATAAATGATTGTCCTCTCCACTGAAATGCCATAACCATTTTCCCCAAAGCGCCAAGTTCATTGTTTCCAAACTTCTAATACCCGCTTCCCCTTCCTGAAAAGGCTTGCATACTTCCTCCCAGTTCATCAAATGAAATTTGTGCTTTTTTGCAGCTCCTTCCCATAAGAAGCTTCTTATACATTTATCCAAACGGCTTCGCACAAACTTTGGACATCTAAACAATGACATGAAATAGACCATGAGATTTGATATTGCTACCTTCATCAATGTTAGACAACCTCCTAGAGATAGATGTCTTCTTTTCCAAGTAGATAGCTTCCATTCAATGTTTCTTTAGAGAAATGTTAGCTATAGTTTGAGGTTAAAAATATCAAACTAAAATCCCATCTACAATATGGGCAAGTCTCCCTTGACGTTGCTTTATCAAACATGTATGGCACAAGTACAATGCTCGCTTAAAGGATAGGGTACCATAACAGAAAATGGATCTTTCATAAAGAATGGGATTGGTAGAAAAAGGGATTTGCACTAAAATGAAGAGGAAAAATAACATTGTGGAGTAATGGCATGATGGATCCTTGAAAGGCTTCTTTTGTAGCTCAAAGGGTTTAAGCCGAGGAAATTGAGAAAATCAGCCCCCACAGGGATAGTTCCTTGCATCTTTTTCCAAATGTGCTACGGTGACATTGCGGTAACCTTTGCACAGTTAGCAAGTTTCCTTGTTAAATAAGTGTCCTAGTTGGTTTACTTACTAAAGACCTAGTTTTAGTCCACTGTTATTTTATTAGTAGCCGCCAGTCTAGAAGGTGAAAGCAATGTTGTTAAATTACATATGCAATCATATATGCTTGCATATTCCTCCGGCTTTTTTAAAAATTTTAAAAAGGAGGGGGGGAGGGGAAAATTGAAAAAATCGAAAAAAAAAAAAAAAATCTAAAAATTGGGAAAAACTGCCTAATTACTACAAGTGATTGGATTGGGTTCTTTTACCTATTTCATTGTGGTTCGAGTGTTTGAGACTATTAGACCATGTATAAATTAAGTTATATATTTAATTCCTTATATTATATTTACATAAAATTTAACAAAACAATATGCGATTGCATATGGAGTATGCCATCGGCCCATCACACACTCACATAGTATGCCATCGCATACTCACATATGCAATTGCAGACTTATCACACAAAAAAGTATGCATCGCATACTATCTTCGATCGCATATGCCATGACAACATATGCAATCCTTCTGAAGAAAATAGCATATGCAATCGCATATTCGCAAATGCGATCACACACGACAACAATGGGTAAAAGTACCTCACTAACACCATTGTTCACCACTCACATGATCACCAAAAGCAACAATCAAGGGATTTCACAGAATGATGGTTGTAATGTGGTAAAGGAGACGGGAGACATCAAAGAACGATTCTGAAAGATTCTCTAGCTATAAATGTGGAGCAAAAGGCCTCAATTACTGTGATGAGACTGTCAAAGAAGAGTTTAAGGGTGAGGATGTCAACCATGATGATGGCAACGAAGATGTGTTAGCAAAATTAAATGAAGAACCTATGGCACTATTAAGACAATTTCTAAGGAAGAGAAGGATGAAACATGGCTGCAAACCACTGTTTTCCAGATAAATGACATGTGAAGGTAAAGATTGTGAAGGTCATCATTGACAAAGGCAGCAACTTGAACATCGTTTTGCAAGGAATGGTCAATCAGCTGCAACTGCAAGCGGAAAGGTATCCATAATCCCATTGGGCTGCCAGAATAAGAATTGAGACCGTAAAAACGTCCCGTCAATGTCTGGTGACTTATTCATTGGAACAGCATTACATTAACTCTGCATGGTGTGATGTTGTACTAATAAGGGTGTGTCATAATTTACTTGGACGTCCATGGATATATGATGGCCGTGTGCAATACCATGGATTCACCCATACTTACAATTTCAAGCATGGAAGAAGAGAGGTCATCCTCAGACCACTACGGAACGATCACCATGGTAAGGTGATGGAATACAAGTAATTGATCCAACACGACGAGAACTATAAAAACAGTGACATAGTTATCCAAGACACAAAAAAGGAATGTATGCTAGAAATAAGAAAACATGACAAGCAAGCCATGAACCCGACACAGAAGGAGTGACACGCAATAGAGGATGAAAGAGAAAAGGAGAACATGAGTCTTCCATGCCTAGACAGCATGGAGAGCTTCATCACCAACTTCCACGGATACCCAAGAAGACTCACCATGGGGGGTGATCAAGTTTCAGAATCAACATCAGCCTCCAACTCGAGGGCAAGTTTTTTCCAAGCTGGGTGTGTGTGTGTGTGTGTGTGTGTGTGTGTGGAAGGGAATTGATGCAATCAGCTTCCACATGCATGGTTCTTCACATTGCTTTCCGAATGTGCCACAGGCATGCTACAGTTAGCAAGTTGGCCAACTCAGCGAGTTAACTCAGGACTCACCCAAGTCAACCATTTTTACACCATACCGAGTCAAAAATGCTGGGAACTCAGTGGAGGGGAACACCATATGAATGGGGTGAGTTCTCCCAAGTTTTTCCATGACCTGGAGACTCAAACAAGTCACTAAACCCAAGCAAGTACTGGTCCTCGTCATCTTTTCTTCTCCCTCCTCTTCTCCCTCTTCCCTCTTCTCTTCTTCCTTCCTTCTCTTCTTCCTCCGCTCTTCTTCTATTGCTTTTTGTGATGCTATGTGCTACAGCAGCTTTAGGTTGTGTGACGATTCACATTCAATCCTAAAACCAGAGAGAAGCTTTGATACTCCAGTAGAGTGTGATGGTTGATACACATGCACCAAGAAATTTCATCGATGGCATATACGTAACTTAAGCTAAACTGTCCAAATGGTGGGTCCCAATTTAGAGGACTCATAAAGTAACATTGATTTTGATTTTTCAACCATTTGATTGGTGGATGGATATTACTGAAATGTAGAATGCAAATAGTCAGCAGTGGGAATTCAACTAAGAAATGTATTTTAATCAGAGAATGGGATCATTAAATTAACCTAAATTTTGGATGATAAACCATATACATTGGGTCTTGCAATCTCGACAGTTTAATTTGGGTTAACGTATGCAACACTTACCATTTTTGAGCCTTGTATTAACCATCAGATGGGGTTGTTACATGATGTTTGATTCGCACTTAGAAGTTGAGGCTAGACTCCTGAATGTTCACCATGAATCTAATAATAGTGGCAACTCTTCTAGTATATACATGACATGCTTGTACGGCAATTTAAACTGTCCAAATAGATGGCCAGTTGTGGATGGAGCATGACCAAAAACTATAACTAGAAGACGGATAGTAATCATATTGTTTTGCCTTCGCAATTTGGATGTGTACCTATTTCAGTTTTAACCATCCATTTGATATCCATCATTGGATAATTAGGATTGTTTGACTAGTTTGATTTTAGTGGTATGTTCCCTGCACAATATACCCTAGAATTTGGATGGTCTGGACAGGAGTATATGTGTACCACATATGAGGAGGATGAGTTGCCACCAATGGTGTGGACCACTGAGGGAACAATCGGCCCAATTCTATGGAACATGACTCAGCCAAGTGGCCATGTGCACTCAGTCAAGTCAAACTTTTATAGGTGTGCGAATCGAATCCATGTCCCGAGTTTGCCAATCTTGAGAGAAAGTAGCAATAACCATAGCTTGGTTAGTTTCCTTGATTAGATGAGTGCCTAGTTGGCTTGGTATGTTGTGCAAGATTGAAGACCTAGTTTTAATCCATTTTATGTTCTTTTATAAGTAGTTAAGAGCAACTGGTATTGATTAGTTGAACCAACAGTAATTAGTTTAAGCTCTATAAGAATTCAATGTACTTAGGCCTATAAATAGACATGCAGCCCACCTATCATCATCATCTGAGCCTTATCCCAACTGGAGTCGGCCACACCTACAAGAATCATGTTTGGTCATTCCACTTTATCAAGGACCATACCCTCAGTCAAACCATAGGTCATCAAATCTTTTCTTACTGCCTCTACCCACATCCTTTTGGGCCTTCCCCTTGCCCTTTTATAGCCTTGAACTTGAACCAACTCACTCCTTCAAACCAATGCAACTCTTAATCTCAAATACACATGACCGAACTAAGTCTACTTTCCCTCATCTTATTACCTATGTGTTTCCTCATCTTGCCACTCATCCATTTCAACGTCCTCATTTCAACTACATCATTTTATGAACGTGTTGTTCCTAGACAGCCGAATACTCCATCCGACAAAGAACAATTGGTCTTATAGCTGTCCTACAAAATCTCCCCTTTCAATTTGGTTAGTATGTGATGAAACAATCACATAAAACTCCAGAGGCCAACACATCTCCACTTCATCCACCCAATTATAATTATATGAGCAACATTCTTCTCAATCTCTCCCTTCTCATTAAATATCAGCCCAAGATATCGGAAGTGGTCATTTTGGGTATTTCTTTGTCTTCAACCTTACCTTGTTTTAATTCCTATAATCCTATCGTTACTAAAATTACAATTGATATACTTTATTTATGCATGCATAGTTAATTCATCCATAACAAATTCAAAAAGATATGGACTCAACACTGACCCTAGTGTAAGCCTATTGTAAATGGAATGCAGGCCATACATACAAAAGCAAAAAAAGATTTTATGAATCACATTTTTTAATAGAAGATTTTTTTTACAGCAGATAGCATGAGTTGCTTCTGTCTTGAACATGTGTCACTCTTCCAACTGCATTAGCAGCAGCGGTTTTATTGCATTTGTTATCCATGTTACAGGCTCAATGATCAATCTTGAAAGGAGGTTTTTGTTCATTTGATCTTCACAAAAGGTATGTAGCAATTTTAAATTTCATCTTTCAATTTGGTTGTCGCTGAAATCCTGTCTCCCTTTCTTTCTGTGATGAGCACTATGCAAAAATCCTTGACAAGGTGATAAAAGGACTCGTAAAAGACCTCAAAATTCTTATGTTTCTATGCAACCATTCAGCCCAAGCAATGTGTAGTGGGCTAAATTCCCATGATACAGTACAAATGGCATAGCTTTACAGCAATTCAGACCATCCAAATCGCAGACCCAATTAGATGGGGCATAACCCAATAATTACACTGTGAGATGATAGTAACCGTTTTATTTTGCACTTGAAACTTGGACCACTCATCATTTTAATTTTAAACATCCATTCAGCAGCCATCAATTGAATAGTTAGAATTGCTTGATCACGGTATTTTCAATTTTCGGCCCAAAATTTTCCCCACATTTCAGATAGCATGGATATCCATGTATAAGCGCCACATCCCAGAAGGACATTGACAACCATTTTCAAAATTGTGGTAAACTATCCTACATACCCATTCCAAAATGGTAGAAGTCAGACCCAACATGAAGCAAGTGTTCCAATACCAAACAGGTCCCCAAACCCAATAGGATTCAAGTCCACGGCCTCATATCTGGTACCCATACCTGAATTTGACAGGACTTGGACCCGACAAGACCCGAAACCGCCCCTTTGGCATGTCTGGAAATGTGTGCACCAGGACCTGACCCAAACCCGACCATTTACAGTACTAGTTGGGGATAGTAAAAGTGAAAATATTGAAAAATACATAATGAAAGTTATTCATTTAAGAAAAAAATTAATGAAAGTTATTTGTTTAAGAAAAAAGCGGGTAAGCTGGCAAAAATTAATAAATAATAATTTTTTTTTAAAGGCTAAACTTTTGATGCACCAAATGGATAAATTAGAAAATATCAGGAAAACACTATCGGTAAAAATGCAAATTCACATAAACTCAAGAAATCAAGAAAATAAAAGAGGAAAATAATGATACATGAAACATGGTCCTCTTCCAAGTAGATTTCATCCATCACCAGCTTCAATTCTCCTCATCCAAAAATCATGTCTCAACCAAATTTCAGAGGGAAAGAAAAGATGAGGAGCAAACAAAGATCCACCAAACCCATAATTCAGAAAGCAAGGTAATCAAAGATGATAGCTTTCAAGAAAACCAACAAGAGAGCCCAACTAGGCAGACCCGAAACAACAAGTGGACAAACGTTTTCTGACCAGATCATGAGCCAGGCCGTTTCTAGTCCACACCGCTCAAGATTTAGGGCAAAAGTTTGCCTTTTCTGGTTCCAATTATGGAAAACGAACGCCTCCAAACAGCTAGCTTTTCTGAAATCTAATTTAAAGTTCTCTATCCTCTCAAATCTAGATCTGGGTGGACATCCAAACGTGCCCAGCACTCACATTCAAACCTATGTACTGCATAAAAGAAAATAATAATAATAATAATAATCCGGGCAATGAATTGCAAACCTCCTTACGTAAATCGTGTTCTGATTAACCACTCAACCCAAATCAAGATCTTTTTAATAAAATCCAAGAAAAGGAAAATAATAATAATAATAATACAAAAGAGGAAAAATCAAACCCAGATCGAAAATTCCCATCAATTTGATTTCTACGGAATCAGATTCATCCAATTATCAAAGCCGTAATGAGAGATTAAAAAAATCAAAACTAGGGCTTTAGATGAAGAGATCGTTCCTATAAAAATCAAATAAATTCAAATTCAAAAGAAGAAACCCAATCAGAGGGCAGTTTGACGGGTTCTGAGAAATTAAGGAGCAGATGAGAGAACCTTTTTGTGCTTGGCATTGAGCTCTTTGGTGACGGAAGCCTTCTCGTTCATGCTGCCCGATTCTGCTGACCGGAAAATGCAAAGGGAATTCGAGCAGAAAGAGAGAAGGGAGGAGAAAGAGGAGAGAAATGCTGCCCACGTTTTTTTCTCTCCCTTCCTTTCTTTCTCTCCTCTCCCCCGTCAGAAAATCCGAGGATGGGAATCAGAACGGAGAGAGAAGGAGAAAGACAGACGGAATGCAATTGCGCCTCTTGACTTTTTGGGCAGGGAAAGAATCCACGCCCTTTCTCTTGTCCTCTTTGGGCGGTAGACTACGATGTCGACACGTGGCAGAGATAGGAGATCATGACCACTCGCCTCGTGGGCCACTCTGCATGGTCCAGCCTGATATGCCCGTCTGATTTTTCGTGATGATTTGGACCACTTGCCCTGTTTGATGGACCATCAATTAGATGGTTATCATCTTAGAGTCGGTGTAACTTTTGGGCTATGCTCTATTCAGAGAAGGGAGGATGATTTGGACGGTCCGGATGAGTTGCCACAGCTTAGATCCTTTGTTCCCGCACATGCATGATCCTGACCATTCATTTAAATGGTCCAGCTGCAGGCTCAAAATCTTTTAATGTTAGTCTTGTCCGATCCGTGACTTGTTGGGCCACGGTCCATCCTCTGCTGAGAAGCAGGCTAGTGTGCCGCTGTCGATCGCCGGAACTTGAGGAGGGTGGATCCGTGGGGGCCCACCATTTACATCTACGCAGTTTTGGCAGCCCATTTTAGCACATGATGTAAGAATTTTACAAAGTAGGCCTAATTGATCAACGGTCTAGATTATCCTGATGGATGGATAATGTGATCAGTGCATCAGCGGGCCTCACTAATTCGTGATACATCCAGAATTCGTAATAAAGGTGGTGTGCTACTACTATGATACATACAATGTACATATAAAACTAGAATTAGTGATAAGGGAGGTGTGCTACTACTATGATACATACATACATTGTCCATTTACATCCAAACTCGTCTGTCCTCTCACACGTAAATTATAGCCAGGTCCTCAATTCTCAATTCACCATCATCCATGGGATAGGAGCAACAGCCCTATACATTTCTTCTCAAGGGTGGAAAGGAAAGAAAGATCCCTGTATCATTGTTTCCTGTGGTGGGTGGAAAGGAAAAAAGATTATCATTGTTTCCTGTGGTGTGGCCCACCTGAGATTGATAATGCCATATATGCACAAATGAGATGTTTGAACTTAATCAGCCACATGTGATATATAGTTGGCAAGTATGATGCATATGCACACAACATTGTATTTTTTTAAAAATTAGACTAGTGATGATTATATTACTATATTTCACTTTTCATTTATTTATTTTTTCTTGTTTAAAAATATACACGGTCATTATCTTATCACTGTAAACACGGACATACTAGTATTGGCATAGCTTATGTTGATACAGCTTTGCTTGACTCAGTAGCGCACCGTAGGACATCAACACCATGAACCTAATGGGCCCCACCATAAGGATTGCCTAACACAAAAATGGGGTTATCAATGTTCATTGAGTGGCCCACTACGTGGGAGAAACAATGGATGGCTAAGGGCCTCCGATGGAACATGGGATTAGGTGGTGTCAAATGGAAACGGATTGGGTACTCCCCCTGCCATCAGCCAATGGCTGATGGTCGGTACTGTGGGCTCCACCATGATGTATGTGTTTCATCCATTCTGTCCATCTATTTTTTAAGATCATTTTATGATATGAGACAAGAAAATTGGCTATATCTCAATTTCAAGTGGACCACATTACAGGAAACAGTGTTGAATGAGTGTTGACCATTAAAAATATTTTGGGGGCCATAAAAGTTTTGGATCAAGCTGATTTTTATTTTTCCCTTCATCTGGGCCTGTATGACCTAATCAACAGATTGGATGTCAAATAAACAGTACAGTGGGCCTTAGGAGGATTTTAATGGTGGATAACCAATCACTATTACTTTCCTGTGGTGTGGTTCACATGAGATTTATATCCCTCTCATTTTTGGTATCAAGCACTAAAATGATATGTAAAAATGGATGAACGGAATGGATGAAACAAATACATTATGGTGGAGCCCACATAGCATAGATTATCAGCCAGCGGGATGGTGGCAGGGGAGTAGCCAATCCGTTTCCGTGTCAAACTGC
Source organism: Magnolia sinica (assembly GCF_029962835.1). Classification (NCBI taxonomy): domain Eukaryota; kingdom Viridiplantae; phylum Streptophyta; class Magnoliopsida; order Magnoliales; family Magnoliaceae; genus Magnolia; species Magnolia sinica. Next base: position 1,840,669 of record NC_080573.1, on the reverse strand, counting down.
ATTTGTAATCCACCCTAATGATTGGATTAATCCCAGTATTTTACTTTCCAATCTCTAAAGGAAATATATTAGAAATAATATCTGATGAATTTTGAAACTTAACATGGATGCATGTGTTTTGCCTACATGGCCTGTTCATATGTGCCTGTAAATACAGGTGATCAATATCAATTGTGAAATCTAATTAATTGACTATAATTCTAGAGTCCATCAAATGTTAGTTTTATGTGGAATAATATTTTTTCCAAAGGAAGAATTTGATCCTAAACATGAAATGGCCCTTGTGGTTTAACTTAACATGTATATTGATGTAGAGAAGGTTGCGGACAGTTTCTTGGCCAAGATGGATTAGAAAAGGCCCACTCGACCGTTAGAACTTAAATTAGACGTATCTCACAATTTAGAATAAGTTATTGGACTTAAAACATATGATTTTAAAGTAGAACAAGCTACTTTAGCCACTCAACCTACTACGTCGGGTTGCTTAAGTCGGATTTGTGAAATACCACGAGATCGATGCTCATTTCTCTTCTTTAATTCCGTTTTTACTATAAATGGTAGGTTTTAGTTTGATTAAAACTTATTATTTATAGTAAGTTGCGAATTGTAGGAGTTTTAGGCGTAATTTAATTTATCTCTCAGTGGATTCGAGAAATCATGGTGAGGAGTTTAAAAAAGTTCCATGAATCCGGAATAGTTATCCTTAAGAAAAACAGTGATCAACCTCATAACATTCATCCCTTCGTACAACAACCCACCTCATAAGCCGATCAACCTAGTTTCAAATAAGGTAATCATCACGTTGGGGCCCACCATTTTATGGCACCAGAGTCTTATATAAGTGGGATGATGGCAAGAAAGTGGCACCATGACTTACGGTACCTTTTTGAGTGCAAGTGGTCAATCTTCCTTTGATGAATGGTTTAAGACATGAGTCTTTTAGAAGAGAAATTCTTTTTTAATTGGTTGTATTTTTCCATTGTTGTGGAGAAATTTATGTGCGGTAGGTCTGAAGTCCACTTACAAGTTACAAAAGAAAAGACATTCGTTGAATTACATTATATTATAAAATAGGATACATTCATTTTATTTATTTCATAAATGGCATATGCGTTGGATATTGTATCCGTACAAAAGGTGGGTCATGTCACAACAGTCCTGTAGTATAAAAATAGCCCATTCAAACTCATTAGATGGGCTACATCAGTACCTGATTATGCCATAGCTTACCATTCACACTGACATTTTGACTGCATTTATGTGTGAATAGGCCTGATTTTAATACTAAATGATCAACATGATGGGGCTTATCTTTTACATGGATAGGATGTCTCTGGATATGTGACATGTAGAGAGAGAAGTAAAAAGTTTCATGGTAACCTATGATACCGTTGTTGTATCGAATCATTTATGTAAGGGATCGTTTGTTTTTCAATTTATTCCATAAATAGTGTAAACGAATAATTATTACTTCTCACGATAGATGAATTTACAATATAATTAGGCATCCAAAACCATGGGGTAAATACATTGAAATCATATCAAAATTGTATTTGTAAAATCTGTAGAGCCCACTATTATGTATGTGTCTAATCCATGCTATCAATCTATTTTATGTGCCCATTTTTAGGACATGAGCTAAAAAATGAGGCAGATTCAAAGCTCAGGTAGACCACACCACAAGTGATGGGAGGAATTAAACATGCACCTATAATTAAAAGTTAAAATATGCCTAACTCCCACATGGATATCTGCATAACATCTAACTAATTCATAACATCACACAAATATAGATGAAGGGACAACATAAATATCAGCTTGATCCAAAACTTCCATGGCCCCCCAAGAAGAGTTGAACAGTGAGCATTGGCTTTCCCCATATTTCTTGTGGTGTGGTCTACTTGAACTTTGGATCTGACTCATTTTTTGGGTCATGCCTTGAAATGAGCAAATTTTAAAAAATGGATGAATAGCATTGATCAAATACACATCTAACAATGGGTCCTACAGATTTTAGTGAAAAAAACTTTTTTCCTTGGCTCTGTTAACTTCAAGTGATTATTGCTGAATATAAATACAATGGTAAGTAACAATTACCTATTTACATCATATTTACATTGAAAATTGGATAACAAAGAGGCCCCAAACGAAAATAAAAGCCATGCCAAACTTGCAAGATACCTCATCTTTTCTAGCTAACATGATACACAGGCATGACATTTGATCAAAGTATATTTTAAGCGCCCACCATGAAGATCACTTCGCACAAAAATCAAGATGACTTATGCACTGTCTATGCGATGAAATCAAGATCAAAGGGTGGCCTAAGAACTCTCTCTTCACTTAAAAATTTCCACAAATATAAGAATACCAACAAAATCATATAAGCTAATCTATAGAACAACAAAAATGGTATCAAAAGGAGAGCAAAGAGAGAAACCACAGGTCCACTGAATCAACTCTACTATATGAAAATGAAATTACAGTCTTTCTTTTTAAACAAACACTTACTTGATGATCACCTTCTCTTGCATATACAAAACTTTTATTTCATTCAAAGGGGAAAAACAAGATTCTTTAACCTTCTTAAAGAAATTAAAATTTCTCCATGCCCAGGTTTTTATATTCTGACTCTCTCATTTTTTTGCACATTTCTCTCCATGACATCTCTATCGTAAGAAAATAAAAAAAGAGAGTCCATAGGGACCAAACACCCACCCCATATACATGTAGAGACATGCCTACACTATAAAGTGAGCCATATGAACATAAGGATGGACCATCACACCTAATATAATTCAACATATGAGTAGAAACCCACATCGCATATGGATTAGCCCAATTGAAAAAGGTGATCTTGAATGTGGGTACCATCATTTACATGGCATGGATGTCCTATACAACTTCCACTTGATGACAAAGAAGGGCTGCAGGTAAGTTAGCATGCAACCGGCTCTAGGTGAACTCTTCAATAAAAATATTCCCCAAGATGCCCCCACAAGTTACCAAAATCAATCTCCTTTGTATAAATTTCAATGATGGACCAGTTGGAGTAGACCCGTGATGGTGACTTCTTGGTTGGTTGTGCTTGGCTGATCAGCCCATTCACACTAGCCGAGTCGACCACCTTCATGTCGACCGGTCATGGTCAGCTACAACAACTGCTAGGGCCAGTTTTGTAAGTTGTGGAAGCATCATGGTCAAATCAAAACAGCTAATTTGCATTTTTTTCCATCAGCCCAAATTTTGGACCATAGGTAGTGGGCCATGCCAATTCAAACTTTCTCATTTGCTTGTCTGCATGCAACCACTTAGTGGGCCAGAGTCGTCCATTTGATACTCTGGCAGAGTGGGATGGTTAATACGCAGGCACTAGGAAACTGGAAGCCTATCTTATATTATCTAAATAAAACGCAGGATCCACTATGGTTGGATTATCATTGCAAAATTAGATTGACTTAAACTTTCTAACCTTTTACAGGCAGTAAACACGTTTGCTTTTAAAAAATAATCATGCATCATGACCATGACTTCGTGGTCGCCTACCACCCACACGCATTCTTCTCCAACAACCTCAATGAGATGTGATGCCAGCCTAACATGAACATTGCGTGTGAGATGACATGCCAATGTGAAACGTGTGAATGATATGAACCATTTGTTAGGTGTGGCCCACCCACACCCAAAACTCAGGCCAATCGATTCATAAGTGGGCTACACTGTATGTTGAATATGGGATGTGGGTGTTTTTTTCATGACTGTTTATTTTTAGCAGGGAAATGTTCATGGTGGGCCCCACTTGATAAATGGCCCATTGGAGGGTTTTATTAATTTGTGGGAACAAAATACAATCTAACCATTGACATTTCCTATGTATAGATAAAATTGCAGCATAACCAAGCTGATTTTATAACTGGCCAGTTCTTTTACTAAATATCCTCCTACAGAATAGTAATGCTTTTTAGATTTGAGATTCTTGGTATGGCATGAAAATAAGATATGGCCCACCTGATGATTGGTGTAGCACTAGATACGGAAAATACGTACCCAAAAGCAAGTCATTGATAAGCTATATGCGACAGAAAGCGACGTCCACATTATAATTCAACGCCATTAAAATGATTCAAGTGAGGAATGAGAAACAATCAAAATGAGTATTTCAAAATGTATTGAAATTCCCTGATCTTGAAATGGTGGGAAGTGTGCCTATACCAGCTTTCAAGTAGGGTGGAAGTGTTTTTAACAAGGTTTTAAAACCCAACCGAGTCGAGTATGATTTGTGTAAGTGTGACGTGGACTCAGTCGGACCTGAACTAGTTTGACACTGCAAATCATGATTGAAAATAAGGGGTGACTAGGCCAAACTCCTCAACTCAGCTGAGTCACGGCTCACTCAAGATTGAACGAGTCATTCCGAATCACTGATTCTGAAAACCATGATTTCTAAGCACCCCCAATCGGCAGAGTTACAGCCCACTGAGGAGTCGTTCTGAATCACTGAGTCACAAAACCATGATTTCTAAGCACTCCGCTCGGCCGAGTTATGACTCGCTCATGATTGAACGAGTCATTTCAAATCACTGAGTTATAAAACCATGATTTCTAGGCACCCATGTGATCTTTTTGTTGTTTTATGGGCAGTTGAATCTGTGATTGGATGGGTCACGTTTCCAAGATAAAAGATCTACGGAAATCTACTCATAGTTTCATGCTTTAGTGTTTGACTTTAAGCTAGTTGAGTTTGATGACTTTAGCCAGTATAAGATTTGGGTTTTGATATTGTATTCCGTAATGCAACTTGTCTTGAAAAATAGAAAAATAAAGTTTCCAATGCATAAAATATTAGATAGTTACAACTTACAAGAATAATGAATCAGGTGCAATTAGCTGTCCATTTTTTAATCACATTGATTATTACTAACCATTTGATCGTTATCGGTTATCGGGCATCACATGCGTGGGGACCACTATTTGAAGTTGATCACGACCAACCTACCCTTCTGTGGTGGTCCCCACATGCTACCGTTGCATCAATGCATATCCATAACTAACGGATACACTGAAAATTTCGTGTGCATAAAGGTCTTGTAATTCCTGAGTTGTCAGGGCCCACCACGATGTATGGTTGGCATCCAACCTGTGCATTGCATGCCGCCCTGTATTGCAAAATTCAGCATGATTCACAACTTAGGTGGGCCACACTAAGAAGTTATCTAGGAGTGTAGATTCGATGGTGATTGATGTGATTAGTAAAGTTGGTGTAGTTGGGAGAGTGTATTTTATGTGAATTAAAATTTAATTTACATCAAATATATTAAAGGCCTTTTATTTTAAAAGCATATCAAATGTAATGTATGTTTGGCTCTTCCATGGGCCCCACCATGATGTATGTGTTTTGTCTGTTCCGTTCATCTATTTTGCTACCTCATTTTAAGGAAAGTTGTTTTCCTGCCTAAGCCTTTAGCAGAAAGTTTCTGCACGGAAACTTAGATGGGGGCCAACGTGTGTTTGTGAGAAATTTATCTTGTCCATCCATTTTTTTAGCTCATTATAAGACTTGAGACAAGGACTGAATAGGATTTGAGACTCAAGTGGTCTGCACAAATGGAAAAGGTGTTTAGAAAAATTTCAACCGTTGAAACCTATCTGGGCTTGACAATAATGTTTACAAGCCATCCATACCGTTCAAAACATCATTCTTACTAGGATGAACCGTGGACATTCAATCCTCATGTTTTCAGATCACTTGAGTCTATGATCAGGTTCATTTTTGACATTATGTTAAAATGAGATTAAAAAACGAATAAACAAGATAGATTTAACACAAACATAACAGTTGAACCCACCTAAGTTTCCAACGAAATCCACATCCCATTCCAGGGGATGAGCCCAAAAATAAAGCGATCTCAATCTCAGGTGAACCACATCACAAGAAACAAGGGTGATTGAACACCTGAGTTTTATATCTAAATGATTCTAGGGATGTATGATGCAGGTTTTGGATTCTTTACAAGTCATGGGTGGGCCCCACACAGCTCACATCAGAACGTATGGGATTATTTCTCATTAATCATTCCTCTATATTAAATCAGTTTCATAACTATATTTTATCAATGTGTGACAAAAACGAAGGTATGATGATGTAATGTATGGGAATAGGGAATGCTACTTGCAGGTTGACATGTGCACGCGTCAAAACATGTGACCAGCACGTGTCAATGTGCACACGTGTGCAAAATTTGGGGCATTCATGAGGCAGGTGGGCCCCACGGAATGTTCCTCAAATAAAATAGATTTGGACCGGTCATTGATCATCCTTTAGGCTACACGGAAACGAAGAAATACCAGCCGTCCTCATCTGATCGATCTGACACGAGGCCAGACACTTTCATCAAGAGTACCTGCCTGATGAACGTCCCAGATCTCACACACGTGTGAGAAAATGCATTGCATCTGGATGGTGGGTTTCATGAGTAGATTGAATGGAGATAAACACCATCCTCAATAATTTATGGAGAGTGGTGGGACCCATCGGAAGGGTGACCAGCTATCCAACTAAACCCCCATTATGTATATATATAGAAAACCTTTAATACTCTGGCAGGGTTTGATGAACGATGCTCAGGCACTTATTCCAATTTGTGGTCCCGGATTACATTTATCGTGAACCCAAAGTTACGTTGATTCGATTAAATGACTTTTGGGTTGGTGGACATCGTTTGGACGGTTCAAAATGAATAAAAAAATAAAAAATCAATGGCCATATTTTAATAAATAAGTGTCCGCAAATCATAGATTAAGATTGTTTAACCAATCTGATTTGGGGAGTCTGACAGCTATGGTGGGTCCGCAATTTAACCGACTTAGTTTTATTTAGTGCATGCCACGTGTATAATTTCTTCACGCTTGTGTATCAAGTGTCATACTCCGCAGAGTATCAAATAACTTCTCCTGTACATGTGGCACCATCAAGGCATCTCATCTCACGAAAAGTGCATTGAATATTGGTAGCCTAACAAGCAACAAACAAGTATGGGTGCACGTCAACCTGGCACGCGTATAGCACATCCGAGCCGTGTATTAGGTGGGCCCCACTGCATAGATTATCTGGCCAGACCTTGCTGTTTGGTTTTTGTAGTAGGTGATTCATGCATAAAAGCACGGTCGAAAATGACTCCATCCAATGTTTTCATAGATGTCTGACCACCAGATTGTCAAGCAGACAGGCGATCTTCTCTGTGGGTCCCACCTGATACTTGGCTTGACTATCGTAAGAACGAGCCAGGTTTGGGACAGGCGATTTTCATTGTGGGGCCCACCTCTCGGACGGGTGAGATGTCCTCTAATGTGATACGTGCTGAAGTGACGTCACTAAGTTCGATGGGCCCACCATGAGATATGTGTTGTATTTACACCGTCCATCCATTTGGAGAGATTATTTTAGGGAACGAGACAACGAATGAGGCAGATAGCAGTAGTGGACCCCACCACAGAAAACAGTGGGGAGAGTGACGACCACAGTTGAAACCTTCTTAAGGTCCACCATGATGTTTATTTGAGATCCAACCTGTTCATAAGTTAAAACAGACATGAAAGAAGGGGAAAAAAAACATATCAGCTTGATCAAAAACTTTGGTGGCCCTTGAAGATTTTAGTGGTGGGCGTCACTCTCCCCACTGTTTTCTGTGGTGGGGTCCATTGTAGCTTTGGATCTGAATAATTCTTTGAATCATGCCTTAAAATGGTCTTTCCAGATGGATGGACGGTGTGGATACAAAACATACATCACGGTGGGCCCACAGAACTTAGTGACGTCACTTCAGCAGCAGTCTCCCTACTCCACCTGTCAGTAGCTAATCCGCGTCCCCGTTGGTGTCATCAGGCGTGCGCCACGTCAGCCACTTTACGTGTGGCATGCATACCTGCCAATTTTGGACATTCTGAATTGTGGGCCCCACTTTGGATGGAGAGTAGACTGAAAATCAGCGTGATTGTAAAAGCGTCTAGCTTCAGATCTGGCCGATTAAAATTGGACGACTGACAATTTTCTGCTCAACCATCACAGTCAGATGGTTAGGATCGTCCAACCGGTTGGAATTCCAGTCCATCTATAATAGTGCTCACGGGTCTATTAACCTGGTGGGGTCCAGTTAGCTGGATTTCAGCCTTTTCTATTTATTTACTTTTCCTTATTTTCTTCTTTTTGGTAGGTGGATTTCGTGTTGGCAACTAACCCATAGCTGCTTGTTTGACCAGAATGGGATGTGCGCCCCCTGATTTGTTCGTCAGAGGTGATGTTGAGCCATACCCTATCCTATCCATGATGTGGGCGACTAGATGAACGGTTCTCATCTCACCTTATATTTGAGAAATATCCATTCATAATTTATTTTTATTTCACTTATAATAATGTGTGTCCATGTTGAACTTGGCAGAGGCCTCTCTGAGATGCGTGGCGATGGGTCGGGTTCTGCCGGTGGGTGGGCCTACTGGCCTGACACACTTTTGAGGTGTGTTCAAGCTTGGGCTGAGCTCGATCTGACCTGACCATGGCTTAAAATGAGTGCATTGGGTATCGTATCATCCACCACAGATGGATCCTAGCTCATCATGCATCTATTTGGTAATTTTGGACTGAAGTAGTTGCTTGTTCAATGTAAGGTACTGGTAATGATGGTACTGATTTCGGATGATACTTCAAATCATGGGCCTGACTTGCCCATGCTGTTTGTGTCAGAAAATATTTTGAAAAACTGAAAAATAAAATTATTTAACTTTAACAGTTATACTGAAATCACATATAAATATGCTGTCCTTAAAGCTTGATTTGCCCCCCTTAAAAATTACAAACGGATTATAAGAGATTTACTTAAAAACTTTTCAAACGTAGCTGATTGTCTGATAGATTAGATTAGTAGTCATCTAACAAAAACTTTAGAAGAAATTCTTTTTAGAGGGATCAAATGAATTTTGATGAGGTATACTGGAGTTTATGTTTCCGAATCAAAATAATTTAGTTTATATAAGCTCTAGGGGAGTAGGTTGTTGCCATGTAAATAGAGACATTTCAAATTGTTAGATCTTCAAAGCACGTCTGTTTCGGACTATTGTGGCTTTAAAGGCTATTGGCCGTTTTCAAAACAACCGACACTTTTGAAATCATAGATCTAATCGTTCCCACTACCTATGCGTGTTCCAATGCATATTGGAACACACAAACCTTGTATCTTAACTTTCAACTCTTCAAGTAAGAATATTACCAATACAACCTCTTAAAAACTGCAAATTATTATTTTTATTATTTTTTGATGTGGGACTTAAGAAAATGCAGTTTTTTATTTGAAAATTTTAACATCATTTTTAGATGGAAAAGCAAAAATTCCAAAATTTTTTTATTTTTTAAAATCAAATTTTCAATAGTTTGCCAATTGATGCAGCCTCCGTTAGCCCAATTAAAGTTGAGTTCAGCTACTGAATTAGGACCATGTCTGGAGATTTAGCCCATTATTTTAAGCCCATGTGCATTCACCGAAGGTAACTTTTGACCGATGACTTTGGGAATATACCGCATGCATGAAAAATAAATGATATTCATGTATATTTTAGAGAGGCCTTTTGATTTGAACTGTTTCGTTGTTATACTTTTGAGTGGAGCAAATGCTCCTTTGAAGTTTGAGTGATTGCTCATGCTCCGTCGTGGCGATTCAACTCTAATTGTAGAGAATTGTCAGTTTTCAACCACCTCTGCAGCCCTACCCTGCCATCATCAATGAGCGGGCTAGAGTACCCTACTCAGTCCCGGACGCCAAAAAAACTAATAAAAGATTTGTACACATCGATAATACGTGCATGTAATGTATGTTTCCTCTAACTAGGACATGTTGTATTCCTTCTTAAACATGAGTTCGATCATGCCAGGCTTGGTTGGGCTGATCAAATCAGGTCCAGTCAAGCTTGGACCTAATGAATTTTAAGTGGGTTGCGTCAAGCCACAGGATAATAGGTCGCAAATTTAGTCTAGCTGACAATTCTCTACCTGTTTTGTAAACATATCATGTTAAAATTCCTTCATATACATTGATACACTATTTTCTAATAGCTTGAGCATTTAGAACAAGTGATTATTTAATGTGATATCAAAGCAGAATATAAATTATACTCTCATTGGAAAGTTCAATGTCTAAATACCTATATTATTCAAACTCAACTTTCTAGCTAAATATCAAAGACTGGGCCCAGATGGTGTTAAGCTGGTTGGGCTAGGTTATCCTATTATGCCATTATTTAGACCTAAGCGTAATTTGAATTCATGCCCAAGCTCATCTCATGGCCCCGGCTCGGTACATCCACTTTAGTACACTGATAATGGGAGCGGATTAGGTTTGGGCCCGGCCTCATCCAAGACAGTGCAACCCCTATTATTGGGCCTACCTTGATATGTGTATTCTATATGATGTTGTCCATTTGTTTTTCAAGATCATTTGAAGGCATGTGCCCAAAAACAAAAGACATCCATTCTATATCTTTGGGACCATGCCATGGGAAATAGCAGCCAGACTACAAAAGATTTGAATTAAGCTGGTTTTTTAAAACCTTTGTCTAGATTTGTGTGACCTTATCAACCGGTAGGATGGCAAAGAAACATTATGGAAACATCACAGTGGCCCTACAAAGGTTTCAAAGGTGGAGTATTCAATCACCATTGTTTCCCATAGTATAGTCAACCTGTAATTTTGATCTACTTCATTTTTGGGCTCATACCCTGAGTGAACTGACAAAACGGATGGATGGTGTGGATATAGAATACATACATCAAGGTGGGCCCCACGGTATGGGCCACACCATCTTAGGTGAGGCCGGGCCGCACCTAATCCTGCTCCCACTGTTAATGCCTTGGTAAAAAATTGGAACCGTCCACTTATTAGGTGGAACCGACGAGCGAAAGAAGGACGGATGGTTATAACAATGGCCAACTGTCAGCATTTTATTTTTGTTGGGACTGTCTGACATTTTGCCGGGGCATCTACATTTTGGGCCCACCTGATGAGTGGCGTGGATCTCACGCATGTGCCCCACTAGTAAGGGCGAGTCCTTTTCCCTTTTTCAACGGGTGGTTTTAGACTTTGCATGCTGAGGTATATTCTACATGCGTATGCAGCTAACCCATACGTCCCATGACACACGTGTAGAATACCTGAGCCGTTCATTAAATGGTAGGCCCAGCACGAAAATGACCTGTTCTAGGAAAACGGAGGCCAGAAGAAAATTTTTAAATGAGAATTTGATACTCTACGAGTGTGATGGTTGATACACGGGAACTAAGAACTCGTGCATGTGGCCAATAAGTAACTCAAATTAAACCGTCCAAAGGGTGTACGCAATGGATCACAAACCAAACTAATTACTTATTTAGTTGACTGGTGCTCACGCAATTCGATCAAAAGCAAAGGTATAAATGTAATCGAGAGCTTGTACTATTTGGTTTTTTTATACAAATAAGAAGCATGAGTGTGCTAGAGTTGTATTGGACTTGATGCTTGATTGAACATGGTGCGGAAAGACGGTGTAAAACTGAATTCAAAAATCTAGTTGTTAAGTCAACCACCAATTGTGATTAGCGATTAGGTGATTTACTGAAGAGGAATTCTTTTTTGCTTTGTGTATAATGATTTTTCTTTCATCAATAATTATAACTAATATATTTCTTAAAAGAATAAAAATGAACAAATAAATAAAAAGAATGCTAAAATAATATTAATTTTATTAACATGTAAATGAAGTTCATCACAATTGATATAATATCAAAATAAACAAAATGAGAGATATATGCCTAATTGGTCAGCAAAAACAATATACCGTTGCGAATTGTCAACAAGATGTGACAAAAAAAAGATCATTCAAGTACAAACTTGGTTGATCATAATTCGAAAAAGCAAATATTCAATATATTTTTATGATATTGTAGCTATGTCGTTGGACAATAGCAATCTATGTTAGAATTATATTATGTTAAGATAAGATAAACGTAAAGTATATAAGAGAGATTATATTTTGCATGGGCTTCAAAGTCTTCATCAAATTATGCTATGTTAAGATAATATAAATATAAAGATAAATATAAAAGATATACATAGTATTTGTGTGTAGTTTATATTTGGCGTGGCATTAAGTTCTTCATTGCATGGTACTTTTATAAGCTTCGGAGAGACGGTGGACTTGCATAAATTTTAACATTGTAAAAATTTTAAACTATCAAATGTGCAAATCTTCTTAATTATCCCACATAAGTATAATTTATTGCATGCAGCCGTGTGTATAAAGAATATATTATTGCTTAGTCAAATCATAGTTGGACTCTCATATAGAAAATTTGTTAAAGTTCCCACATCACCCAACTTTGGCATTTGTAGAGTGCTATTGGCTTTGACATTTAATACTTTCTTATTTGCGATCTCTAACCGTCATGGAGTCTTTTAGACAATTTGATTTGGTTACAATAATTTTTTATTTATTTTTTATTTTTTTGTTTATTTGTTAGTACACTTGTTGTCAATTTACATTTCATAACAAGATCCCAGTGTTGAAATGAGGTATCTTTCACTTAATCTACCACTTATGTTATGGATCTAGTTAGATACAAACAATACTTTTAATACACGAGTATAATTTCATCCATTATTTAGCACGCAACATCTCATTGGTCCACGTAAGATGCATTGAAAATGAATGTAAACAAGTGAAGTTGCCTGACGGTACAAATTCAGCAAAAAAAGCCCCGGTGAATTAGAGCCGATTAGGCGATAACCTCAGTGGGCTATTCCAATTCCTGCAGTTCAATTTGAGTTATTGCAAGCAACGTGTACAAGTTCCGAGTGCCAGTGTATCAACCATCGCACCGGGAGAGCATTGTCTTGACTGTTTGGCAGTTATTGACAGTTCGGTAGTACACATGCATGCACTCCCATGGCAACAGTTCGACACCACTTAAAAATTGGTGGTGAGTGGTGACTCTTCAACTGCACGCACGGTGTAGAATTATTGAAATCCAGACCTTCCAATTCTCTGATCCACTTGTAAATAGAGCACAGTTACTCTGAGAATATGATAGTAGTCATATGGGGTTGCCTTTGGAGTTTGGGCCACTCACATTTTTACTTTCAACACTTCAATTTAATACCGGTCGTGGATTGCGTGGCGAACCCAAGGCCCAAGTGGCTACATGGTGTGAGGATTCTGTGGGGCCCACCATGATGTATGTATTTTATTCCAGCTGTCTATCCGTTTTGCCATCTCATTTTTGGGGCATGATTTCAAAATTAAAGTATATCTAAAGCTTAAGTGAATCACACCACAGTAAATATTAGGAATGATAAGGAACACGGTTGAAACCATAGCAAGGCCCAAAATGATGTTTATTTGTCATCTAACCTGTTGATAAGGCCACACATACCTTTACGAAGAGAAAATACAAATATCAACTTGATCCAAAACTTCTGTAGCCTCAAGGAATTTTCAATGGTAGGTGTTCAATCCCCACTACTTCCTGTGGTGTGGTCCATTGAGCTTTGAATCTGCTCAAATTTTGGTCTCATGCTTTCAAATGAGCTGGGAAAACAGATGGACGGACTGGATGAAACGCATATAGATCACAGTAGACTCCACAGAGTGCTCACACCACGTAGCTATGTGGTGTTGGGTTCACCACTCAATCCGCGTCCTTTGATGCCCACCATTGGATGGTTATGATTTCTTGACCACTGATTTTACAGGCATGGCCAGGGCAAGTCAACTATCATAGGCGTCCAAAAATGTTTATTAATTTGGGACCATTCAATATTTTCAATCTAGATCATCCATTTTAAAAAATCATTACAGTATCCTTTATTTTTTATGAACAACCTAAAGTAAGGGCCACCATTTGGACGGTCCAATTTCAGAGAAATAATAATTCTACGTGTACAATTTCTAGGTGCATGTTTATGAACCATGAACACCGCCGGAGTATAAAACTCTCTAGAGAGCTTTCGCTCCACATTGCAACTTCCGATCAGAAAGAAAAAGGTACTCCTCTGTCTTTCCTTTTCTCTGATATAAACAAAATTCAAATCACTTGCAAGAATTTCATTTTGAATTCTAAAGAAAACCAGAAATTCATTTTTATCTATTTTGCTCTCTTCATTGATTTTCCAGGGCTGTTTTTGCAATGGAAGATTCTGTGAGAAGGAAACTGACAATGCAAAACGAGGTTTGTTCTCCGCCTTTCATTTTTCCTTAGGATTTCAATTGCAATTTTATTGGAGACGCGTTTGGCTGCTGAAAAATAAAATCTTATTTGTGAGTTTTTTTTTTTCTTTCTTTTTTTGGGGAATTGACATATACGCCTTCATTTTTGTTAGAGTAGAACACTTTGGTACTCGTCTAGTATCAAAAGTAGAAAAGATGCATGGGAGAACTGTATAGATTTTTCGTAACACTCCTTTCGTACGTAACTGAAACTCATTAGTCAAAAGCTCAGATTTTTTTTAATTGGAATATAGTAATTAACGTCATTAAATGCTAATGATACTGTTAAAATTGGAAATCAGAGATCGTGCCGATTATAGAGTGGGAAAATGCCCCGAGACTGGGAATCACAATGGGCAGTATGTTCTTCCAGATCATAGGAATTGTCTTGTGTTTTCTTGTTGTGTATCAAGGGGTTGCTAAAACCCCCTTTATAGCCACTAATCTACCATCCCAATGGTTGGATCATCGATACCCTAATGTGAAATGACTCTACATGCTTTAGAAATGCTAACAAGAGTTTGATCTTCAATTAAACGGTTGCAAACTGATATTTTGAAAATAAGTATTATTTATTGTAATAATAACATATTAGAAAGTTTAAAGACTTGATTAGCAAGCCATTTTGAGGATTACCTAGGATCTCCAATGTGAATGGCCAAGGTCAGGAGAGATTGATCCAACAAAATATACATTTTTATGCGGTTTTGGGGGTGTGCATCAGTACCCATAGTGTGTAGAGTTTTGACATCATGAAACAAATGTTGTTGCTAATGGCTTAGGTTGCATGGATTCACTATTGAACTGAATTGTGACAATTAGGTCAATAAAGTGGAATTGACCAAATTGTGGTTACTTCCCTTAGTATTCATATTGAGGGACTAGTATCACGATCCAAGTGCTTCCCCCAAACGTAGACCATGTTGCACTCTCCTGATAGCCCCTTTCTGAATGAGTTTGCCAACCTACCAAGTGTAGCCAAGCTGCTTTAAGAGCATAGAGAGCACAAGAGTGTTAAAGGCAAGAGAAATTATATTTCACTGATACTTGAGAAATCTTACAACTTTCTAAGATGTCTCCCAGATGATGAGCCCTCCCCCTTATATAGACCTAAGAACCTTCTAGTCTCCTTACATAGATGACTAGCAATAGAGAAGGCAATAGAAATCTTTAGAATGTTCTAGAAATCTCTACACAACTCTTATCTTCTCCAGAATTCTCTAAATTATATGTATAAAATCTCTAGTGTACAAGTAGTGCCCAAATGGCTAAGTCAATGAGGCCATGGGGATATCCTGTTGTGACACTAGGCTCCAAATTGTTTTTGTTGTTACTTTCAAATTGGATTTGAAAGGAATGAAATTGTAGTTTAGGTGGTACTTCCTCATAACCTCGTTATGGATACTAAGGAACTCATCATCATCATCTAAGCTTCATCCCAACTAATTGGGGTTAGTTACATGAATCTTGTTCCTCCATTCCATTCTATCAAAGGCCATTACTTCAGTTAGACCATAGGTCGTACTAAGGAACTCATCTGCAATATTTTCAATTCCACTTGATTGAAATCATTGTTACAAATCTATTCAATAGGTATTGAAATGCATCCTTACCTAATTGTGGTGTTGCTCTACTAGCTTGTTGCATTATTCATGGGCTTTCCCGAACTTTCCGGATTGATGGTCTAACCTACAGGTGACTTTGGATGCACTACTGAATTGAATTGCAATAATTATTTCAATAGAGAGGAAGTTACTAAGTTGTATTTACATTCCTTCTAATTCTATACCGAGTGAAGGCTCCCAACTGCAATTGCTTTTTCTTATGCATTACTTCTAATGTGTTACATTCCTTCTAGTTGAGTACCTTTGAGTTGGACTAGAAAGGAACAACTTTAATTTGGGAGCTACTTCCTCATTATGAATACTAGGAAACGAAACATCATTGCATTTTTGTCATTTTTTCTTGACTATCTTAGTTGTGCATCCAAACATAGCCCAAGTCTTTTAATCTGCCAGCTTCTTGACTCTCAAAAGGAAAACAAAAAGTCAATACCTTTCCAAGGTAGTAGGTGAGAAAGGACCCTGTTTTGTCATCTCTATATCTTCTCTTATACCTCAGCTTCAAAACTTGAGTTGCTGCCTATGAGAATCACTATGTGTGTCACATCTTATTCAAATTTGATTGGTCTCAAATGATCCCACGTGGAATGCATTAAACTCCCCAAGCTTGATTTAGACATTGACCACGTTCCTATAGATACTACCATTTTACAAACAATGCATACAGGAAAATTCCAGTGTCCTCATGTAGGGATTGGGAAACAAAGTCAATTCTCTAAATAGTAGTAAAAAAGGGAGCGAAGAAATTCACCTCCAACTATATTAGAAGCAATAGTTTGAAAAAAGAGAAAACTTCCTTCACTAAAAAAAGAAAAGAAACTAAAAGAAACGACACGTGAAGTTTCCAACCCAAACCTCTTTATTTATGCTTCTACAAAGTACCCAGTACCCACTGTAACTCTCTCCGGAACTATTTTACCTAAGCTAAGACAACCCAAATCCAATTGAATAAAAATTCAAGATAAAGACTTGACTATACTATTCAAGGATTGAATGCTTGCCATATATAGCAAATCAACACTTACCCAAAACCTTTCACACTATAAAGTTTGTGACCAAATCAGCATTCCAAATTGCACTACCAACCCATCTCTTCTAGTTTGACTCAAATCCAAACAGGTACCTCCCAAAGCCTCTAAAATACATGATTCATGACTTATGCCATGTACTAAAGATCCTCTTTATACCTAAATTCTAACTAAAACCATACTCCTAAAATAAACCTTCCTAAACACAAACACAAACTCGTAATTATGTTTTACTTCAGGTGGACCATAGTTGACTGCATTGCAGCTTCGTTTAATTCACCTTTGGAGACAGGGGCAACCCTAAGATACTTAGAACCAGTGGTAAGTACTAAGTAGTAAGAGCAAGGTATTCAATAACAGTAACAATGGCTGTAAAGGCCAGCCTTATAGCTGTTACAACACAGGCTATAAAGTCTGTTACAGACGTGTAATGGTCGTTACAGCCCTGCAGTGGTCAATTTCTTTTAGTAGAAGAAAATTTATTTGCCCCATATCGGACTGTTATGGGCTCATATTGGCCCATTATGACCCTATATCAGCCTGTTAGGGGCCCTTAACGGCTGTTATAGGGCCATTTAACGGACCATTTAAAAAAAAATTAAAAATTAAAGAATGGGCATTACAGCACCATATCGCGTAACAGATCCCGGCATTACTGTTAATGCCATTATGTAACTGTTTTTTAATGCCATGAGTAAGAGAAAAAATTCATAACCAATGGTAACTAGTAAGAAGGAAAAAAATTCATCATTTCCACTAAGGGTCTGCAGTGTTTTTCATAACGTTATCGCGTAATATAGCGCACCCTTGGGATACAGATACATATTCGTTATCGCATGGGATATATCTGTTGTATCTTGTAATGTATCTCTTTTGTTGTGAAACATTGGGAAATTGGTCGATTTTTTTCAATGAAATTTTAGGGATTGTTAAAAATGACATCAATACATACTTAGAAATTAAATCATTACAAAAAACAAATGCACATAATCGGTTTCCTTTGTATGTGGTCCTAATCTATCTGCTATCCAACTGAAATGATGCAAGTATATTCAAAGTCAATTCATATAATCTATAAATGTAAGAAGACATGTATGGAAACACAACCAATACATTCCAAAGCAAAAGAGAAAGTAGAAAACTAGAAATATGTCTGTGAATAATGTGTATGGTTTTGGCTCAGACCCACATAGAGTTGCACGGTGGCTTAAGATCATCATCTCCATCTCGATGAAGCTGGGTATAGAATTGCTGCTCTACAAACTGACAATACTATGCCCAAGTCATAGTAGAATGATACCAGTGAAGACACTCTATAATATAATGCTAGTACTTATCCTCTCTGATTTGAGAAAATTTTAATTTTTTCCAAAATTTTCACAAATCAGCCCATTTTCCCCGAATTCCAATATTAGAGTGTATGTGACGATGATTTCATAAAAAACTCTCCTAAATACTCTGAAATAGGGGCCAATTGAATGCTGATCAGAGGGGCTTCGATGAGTTTTTTTTTTTTTTTTTTTGCCTTTGACCTGGATTTCCCACGCTTTCATACGATATTTGTTGGTATCAACAAATATCGTTGATATGAAATATTTTTCTTGTTCTAAAGGATTGGTCATGATATCTTGTGATATTGCATGATATTTTCGATACCATGTGATATATTACGATATATCCTATGATATGAAAAATTTTAGACACTACTTGTGCGTTTTGTATCGCACAAGTGGGATACAAGATATATTGTGGGATATATCTGTTGATATCGTCAATATTGAAAACATTGGGGGCCTATTTGATAAGTGGGAATCTATGGAAAAGGAAAAGAAAAGTGTAATCATTAATGTTATCTCGTGTTTGATTTGCAATCATTACAATTTTCTACTACAATTCTTAAGCATAAGATACAAGGTGACCCTTGTGAGATGTGTTAGACAGGCTATGATAGACAGGCTGAAACATACCTTGTATAGACCTTGTATAGCTAGCATACCTTATATAGTTGGTTTTCCATAGGTAGATGATTCTGATTTTATTTCTTTCCTTGTATAGATGCTGTAATCTCTATATATTCAACCCCTTTGAGTTGTCTCAAATACACAAAAAGCTTTCAGCTCGTCTTGGTTTACATGGTATCAGAGAATCACTGATCCAAATCCGGCACCACCTGTCAGATCCGACCACCCCTGCGTCGTCCGGCCACCCCTGTTGCGTCGTCCGATCATCCCTCTGCTCGTCCAAGCACCATCTGCTGCTCGTCCCGCGCCCCTGTTGCAGATCCGACTATCCCCTACTCTTTCAAACGTCCCCTGTTGCAGATCCGACCACTCCTTGCTTGTCCGAACGTCCCCTGTTGAAGATCCGACCACCTCCTGCGTCCGACTGTTCGTCCGACCACCCCCTGTGCGTCCGACCGCCCCCTGCTGCGTGTCCGACCACCCCCTGTTGCCCGTCCGACCACCCCCTGCGCGTCCGACCACTCTTGTTGAAGATCCGACCACCCCCAGCGTCGCCCGATCTGTTGCTGTTGCTGCTGCGTCGCCGGATCTACATTTTCTAGATCCACAGGTCCTGTTGCTGTTCCTATTCTTCTTCTGCTGCAACTGTTGCTGTTCCTATTCTTCTTCTGCTGCAACTGTTGATGTCCTGTTGCTGTTCCTATTCTTCTTCTGCTGCAACTCTTTACGTGCTTTATATTAACTCCGATCAATGGACAAGAACTCATCACGTACAGAGGCCCCAAGGTGTAGTTTTGATGGTACCAACTATTCACTATGGGCCATCCATTTTCAGAACTTCCTGAAGGGTCGTGGTTTGTGGGGACTAATTGATGGATCTGTTACTATTCTCACTTCCACGGATGCCGATAAATTGGCTGATTGGGAAATGAACAATGGACGGATTATTACCTGGATTCTCGATTCAGTCGATCGGTCCATTGCTGTTGGCCTCACACCTCATCGCACGGCTAAGGCAATGTGGGAGCATCTTCAGACAATTTATCAACAAAGTAATGCGGCCTGGTCATATCGTCTGGAACAGGATCTCGTTAACCTTACTCAGGGTGACGACAATATTCAATCATTTTATTCTAAAATTGTCACAATTTGGACTGAGATGGCCTTGATGGATCCAATATTTCCTAATGACTTTAGGATTTTCCAAACTATGCGCGAGAGTGCGCAAGTTCGCCAATTTCTTATGAAACTGCGTTCGGAATTCGAGCATTGTCGAACTGCTCTCTTGAACCGTAGCCCTACTCCTTCATTGAATTCGGTTATTAATAATCTATTGGCTGAGGAACAACGACTGAAAGTTCTATCACTTCCTTCCTCGACTCCGGGATCCTCTGATATGGTGCTTGCTGTGTCCACCACTATATCAACGCGTGGCTCCTCTCTTTTAACATGTTGCGGCTGCAACAAGGTAGGTTATGTTGTAGCTCAATGCAAAGAATGGTGCGCTTATTGTCGACGAACTGGTCATGGCATTCAAGACTGCCGTACACGTGCATATGCATCTTCTTCCGTCCGTGGACGTGGTGGTCGTGGTCGTGCTCTTTCTGCTACTGCTGCCACTATTTCTTCCGAGCCAACTGTTACTGATTCTACATCTACTGTTTCTGCTGAAGGACTTTCATCTCCGTTAACTCCTGCGATGCTCCAGCAAATCGTTCAGGCCCTTTCTGCTGTCGGTATGTCAGGTATATCCCCATCTTCTACATGGTTCTTCAATTCGGGTGCTTCCAATCATATGACTGGTGCTGTATCCCATCTTCGTGACATTCGTCCTTACACCGGCAATCAGGCTATTTCTACTGCGGATGGCACTAGACTACCTATTCAGTCTGTTGGATCATTGACTTTCTCTCCTTCTGCTCATCGCCAGTTCACCCTTCGTGATGTGTTTCATGTCCCTAACCTCTCCTTCAATTTAATTTCAGTTGGTCAACTCACATCAAATAACTGCTTAGTCATATTTCTTCCCAACTGTTGTTTTGTGCAGGATCTGGCGACGGGGAAGGTACTTGGGAGGGGTAGGCGGCATGGTCGTCTGTACGTGCTGGATTTTGATCCATCTATCACTCCGGCCCGTTGTTTCTTTTTTCCTTCTTCATCAGATATTTCTTTAGCAAATAAATTGTGGAAACTATGGCACTTTCGCCTGGGTCATCCACATTCCGATCGGTTACTTCAGTTAATTTCGTCTGGCATGTTAGGGAATATTTCTCTTAATAAAAATGATTTGGATTATTCTTGTTCTTCCTGTTGTCTTTCAAAAAGTAAGTGTGTTCCATTTTCCCTAAGTATTACAAAATCATCTTCTATGTTTGAACTTGTGCATACGGATGTCTGGGGTCCTTCACCAATTATGTCTCTCTCTGGTTTACGATACTATGTAATATTCATTGATGATTTCACACGTTACACTTGGATTTACTTTCTACAATCAAAGTCACAGGTTTTTGAAAAATTCAAGTTATTTCACTCTATGGTGGAGACTCAATTTCGGGTTTCAGTTCAAACTCTCCGCTCTGACTCAGGGGGGGAATATCTCTCAACTGATTTCCATACATTTCTTCAAGGGCATGAAATTATTCATCAAACCACCTGTTCTGATACTCCACAACAGAACGGGGTGGCTGAAAGAAAAAATCGTCATATTGTTGTAACTGCCAACATCCTGATGACAGCTATGAGTGTTCCTCGTTCTTTCTGGGCTGAAGCAATGTTACATTCCGTCTACTTGATTAACCGGATGCCAACCAAAGTTCTGAACAGTAAATCTCCTTACTCTGTTCTCACTGGCTTACCTCCTGCATATTCCACATTTCGTGTTTTTGGTTGTATCTGTTATATTCACCTGGCTTCACGTGAACGTAACAAACTATCTCCAAAATCAGTCAAATGTATGTACTTGGGATTTGGGGAAACTCAGAAGGGTTTTCGGTGTTATGATCCGGTTTCTCGTCGTGTTCGGGTTTCACGACATGTTGTTTTTCTTGAGCACATTGCTTTTCATTCATCTCTTCCTCCTCCGCACACTCCCAACTCTCCTGGTCTAACTGCCTTTCCAGAAATTCCGTTTGCCTCAAGTACTCTCCCTCGTCCGTTGCAGGTTTACTCATGTCGACCACGTACAGATCCACCACCTATTACTCAACCCGAACCTACTGTACCCGTTGCTGATCCCGAACTTACCTCGATCCGTCGTTCCGCTCGTGAACATCGAGCGCCTGATCGGTTGATATGCTCTATGTCTGCCATGAATGCTACTCTGGATACCGTTTCTATTCCTACTTCATACTCTCAGGCAGCCACTCATGATTGTTGGAAGAAGGCTATGGCAGAAGAACTTGCAGCATTGGCAGATAATCATACGTGGGACATTGTCACTCGACCTGCTGACCAACAGCTAATTGGTAGCAAATGGATTTATTCGGTCAAACTCAAGTCTGATGGATCATTGGATCGATATAAGGCTCGACTTGTCGCTCAGGGATACAAACAAGAATATGGAATTGATTATGATGAGACTTTCGCTCCCGTGGCCAAGATGAAAACTGTTCGTACTCTTCTGGCTATATCTTCTGTTCGCTCATGGCCACTCGCTCAGATGGATGTGAAAAATGCCTTTCTTCATGGAGATCTTCAAGAAACAGTGTATTTGAAACCTCCTCCTGGTTCCTTAATCCCTGACAATAAGGTATGTCGCTTAAAAAAAGCCCTGTACGGCCTCAAACAGGCACCTCGGGCACGGTTCCAACGCTTTCACGATGTTGTTACGGGTGCTGGCTTTACTCAAAGTGGTCATGACCCATCCTTATTTTTGCGCACCACTGCTCGCGGAATTGTAATTGTCCTCGTCTGTGTTGATGACTGGTAGTGATGCTACTGGCATCTCGGCTTTAAAGGAAGTTCTGCAATCCTCCTTCAAGATGAAGGATCTCGACCATCTCACATACTTTCTTGGGCTTGAAATTTCACGTTCTAAATGTGGGATCCTGGTCAGCCAGCGTAAATATACCAAGGATCTTCTCGCTTTGGCATCATTGACAGATCAGAAAACAGTTCAGACTCCCTTAGAACTTAACATTCATTATGGCCGCGACGATGGTAATCTACTTGCACAGCCCGACTTATACCGTCGTTTGGTTGGGAGTCTGGTTTACTTAACTATGACTCGCCCTGATATTGCCTATGCTGTCCAAGTCGTCAGTCAGTTTGTTTCTGCTCCTCGGACTCTTCATATGACTGCGGTGTTACGCATCATACGGTACCTGCGTGGAACTCTAGATCGATTACTGTTCTTCTCCTCCACGGCGACTCTGGACCTTCGTGCTTATTCGGATGCTTATTGGGCTGGTTGCGCTCTCACACGAAGATCTACCACTGGCTACTGTGTTTTTCTCGGCAATTCTCTCATCTCTTGGAAGTGTAAGAAGCAGGCCACTGTTTCCAAATCAAGCACAGAAGCCGAGTATCGAGCGATGTCTGCTGCATGTAGTGAGCTTGTTTGGTTACGTGGACTTCTTTCCGACTTGGGCATTCCTGTGCAGAATCCTACTCCACTCCATGTTGATAATCTCAGTGCCATTCAGATTACCTCTAACCCGGTTTTTCATGAACGGACTAAGCATATTGAAGTTGACTGTCACTTTATTCGTGAGAAATTTCAGTCTGGGCTCATTTCTCTACCACATGTTGCATCCCATGATCAGATTGCAGACATTTTCACCAAGTCCCTAACTTCTACACGTCACTCATTTCTCGTTGGCAAACTATTACTTGTCGATGACCCGCATTAGTTTGAGGGGGCATGTTAGACAGGCTATGATAGACAGGCTGAAACATACCTTGTATAGACCTTGTATAGCTAGCATACCTTATATAGTTGGTTTTCCATAGGTAGATGATTCTGATTTTATTTCTTTCCTTGTATAGATGCTGTAATCTCTATATATTCAACCCCTTTGAGTTGTCTCAAATACACGAAAAGCTTTCAGCTCGTCTTGGTTTACAAGATGAACGGGATATTTCGACTTACAAATCAAGCATACCACTTAAAATGGCATCCCTCGGAATCCATATTTCAATAGCACCTTGGGAAATAATAATTATGGATTCTTTTGTTTTCCCATGGATTCCCACTTATCAAGCAGGCCCTAACTTGAATGGCAGCTTACATTCACAAGGGACCCCAAATAAATCCATCTAGACTAGGGGCTTTATTCCAGCAAATGATAAATTTCAATGCAGTAGTGACCTTTTTTCAATATCTCATCAAAAGAAATCTTCCATAAAAAAAAAAAAAAAAAAAACTCATCAAAAGAAGTTCAAAGTGTTGTCCTTTTAGTATGGTATCCATGTTGTGCTGGTGTTTTCAGTACCATTATCTTGTTGTCTCTTCATACTGTCTATCGTTTCAGCATGCAAGTTACCTTAATTAAGCTAGATTATGTCTTACTGGTCCAAGAATCTCGTTGGTTTCTAATGCCCCTTTCTAGGCACGATCTTTGTTTCTAGGCAGGATCTTGATATTTTGTGTTGGATTATATGCTACATTATGAATGTCCATTGTCTCATTCCTGGTAACTATTGTGTTAGGTTCTCAAATGGTTGGAGGACTTCTCAGAAAAGCTGCAAAAGAGAGCAGATGCTACCACAGTGGAAGTACTTGGGTTGCTAGACCAGACTGAAGTTGTTGAGCGAGATCTGAAGAACACTTTCAATTCTTTTCGCAACCTCTCCTATCACCGATTTATTGAAAATGCAAGTATTGCTTCCAGCGGATACACTTATTTATCTACCTACCCATGGTGTTCCAATGGATACAATTTGAGTAGAGATGCTAGTTTTCAACAATTTTGCTTTTCTGCGAGGTTTTAGATGAAAATGAAGCTTGATTAGCACGAGGGTTAATTTTTCCTGCAAGCTTTTGTGACTGTTACATGCACGGTTTAAAATGTCGTCCAATACAATAGGGATTGCATGTTGTAAAGTTTCGGCCCTCTAGTGAATGATACACTATGGATATGTGTATGCATCACTGATACAATGCTAAAACTTGCGAAAATTCATGATGTACAGAAGGTATTTCCTACGCATCATCCTACATGTACCGATATGTTATTGTTTTAGGAGCTGTCTGCCTCATGCTCCAGTATCGATATTTTAAACTAAGGTTGCTTTCAAGGCTTTAACACTTTGTATGTGTCAACTTAGCCATGATTAGAACTGATGCATAAATAATGAGAATATTTCAATCTTTATTTATTTATTATTATTCCATGGATTATTCCCCTTGTTAACATGCACAGAAGGGAGGAGACGTATGAGATGAAAATATCACATACAGTTCTGGAAAGACCAAGTCAGGTATGAATTGGCGGGTCTTGTATGAAGAGTATTGGAAAAGAAGGGATAAATTTATGGAAACTTGGTGTATCTGCCCATCCATAAAGGTTGAGTCTCCATCACAATGGGCCATATCATACAAACGATTCAGCTATTTTAGATATGTATAGGTCGACTCATCTGATTCGGGAGAGGTATCTGCCGAGTCACGTCGCTTATATACAAGTTGCTGGTTACATAGGCGATTCATATTGGTGACCTTTGACACTGAGTCATGACAACCTGGCCATGTCTTGGCTGGATGCCATGATCCTTTTTTCCATGTGCTCTGGTGGTTTTATTAGTTATACTGCCAGTATCAGCTGACATTTGCATTTATTGCATTTCATGTACTATGTTATCTGCTTTGATATTCTCTTGTTTGAGAAGCACCATCTCCCTTGGATGCAGAAAATATCCGAAGAAAAGATAACCGACAGTATGAAGGAAGACATAAAAAATTCAGTTCATGCAGGCATTCCTGCTCAGAGTTATGAAGTTGACATATTGCCAAGATATAAGGAAGCTTTATCCCTGGGCCTGAGTTCATACAAGCATCACTTGCAGAAAACAAAGATAACTGCATCAACAGGTTCTGTTTTCAAAGTATGCTTCTCTGTTTGTAATGTCTTCTTATATGCTTGGTTTTTAGATCTAAAGCTGATTATTACTATTTTTAAAGTGTTGACTGTCCAAAGAGACATTAGTTAGCTTTTTCTGCAATCTGTGATGTTAATCAATAACAATGCCATATGTACAAAGCCAAATCTTGGTGACTTTAATTGCTCTTCACTGCCAACTTCTCCACTTAACGAAGACAATGTCCTTTTTCTCTTTTCAACAAAGATAAATTCCGCTTCACTGTGAAAATTAGGCAGCCATATATATTGTCTCTATTCTCGTTTTCCATGAATGCACCAAACATACAGAACTTCATTGTCACTTTGTTTGAGAGAAACTGACAGCTAAAATTCTACATACTGCATTTGTTCGTTCCGAAGATCAATATGTGGACATTTTCACCAAGGCATCATCATCTCACCACTTCAAGCACATTATCGGCAAGCCTGGCATATATGATATCCATGCACCAGCTTGAGAGGGAGTGTTAGAGCACACGGTTCTTTCTTATATGTGCAGAGCTCCATCCCAGCATATTCTAGCATACATTGCTCTATGGTACTTCGAAATACCCTATAATTTTTGTGTCTCCTTTGGATTTATTTTTTGCTTATCATTGTAATGACCTTGATTATTAAAATTCCACATGTTCTCCCCATTTCCCCTCTTTCCTCCTTTCCCCAGATTACAGACTGAAATAAGGATTATCTTCACACAATATATTTCTGCACACTGGGACCATTCGATGGTGAGTTTATGGGGGTACATAATCCAATCGTTGCTTGGATAAATTGCAAGAAATTGGAATGTCTCAGTTACCCATGAAAATATCCAACCAACCATACTTTCAATTTCATACTTGGATTTCTTGGCCAGCAAAACAGAGAAGAAAGCTTAGCTTTCTAAACATGGAATAGGCAGGATGCCAGCAATGGCAGGAACAGTTGATGTAACCAGATTGCAGATCGCTACATATGCTGTCCCATCAAAGCTCTGGTCATTATGTTTGAGATCAGGCCATATATCTTTTTCAAATTCTTGCAAGTAGAAACAAATGGTTGATACTTTTGACCTTGACCGGGAAGAAGGAATCAAATCTGCATGCATCAGATGAACTGATGGTATGTCCTGAATCCACTGAAAGTTGCACATGTAGCTTGACACCCATTCACATTTACTTTCTGCGGAAGCACATGGGGATTTCTATGTCCATATGTGGTGGAGGAGACCAGAAGTCATTTTTAGAAGTAAATGTGTTTCTATAGAAATTAAAAAAGGGCTGCAATCATAAGCCAATCAAATTACCCTTAGGATCAAAGACTTGAAGTAGTTAATTACCAACTGTTCTTGAAGAGTTTGACCAATAGTTATGACTGTCCTTGCAGCATGTTGTACTGGAAATTTAACCACCCAAAAATCTAGGAGGTTCAAATTATAATTTATGCTTTTTTGATCAGTAAAAGTATAATGCATGTTCAGTACTCTCATTGCAGGAAATGCCTATCCCAATTACTTGGGGTGAGGCTTAGATGATGATGATGACGACTCTTATTGTAGGAAATGGAATTTTTAAGTGAAAACGCTGATAGTTGAATCTTTTTCCATGACTTCATAAAAATTATTGTATGAAAATTGTGAGTTCCACCTTGTAGTTATTTAGACAGTATTGTTAAGATTTCTTCAATAGCTTTGAGAATGTCCAACATTTAACTTGTGCCCCCTTGAAATTTATGTCATTAATCATGCTTGAACTCGGTACTTATTTTTCTTAGCAGTCTTTTTTCTGAATGTTTTCAAATGCAAACTTTTGCTGCAACTGTTAATTTGTTTCTGTTGGAGTTAGATGGAAGCTTTGTAAAATAGAACTCTTGGAAATGAAATTGACCTGTTTCTTTTATGTATTCATGTCCAAAGATTGGGTCAGCACGTGGTCCACTCCCTCATATTATTGGCTCAGAAGAGTATATTCATGACAACAGCTGTGGATTAGCAATTGGTAGTACCTCATTTAATGTTGATTTAAAAGATGCGTGCATACTTCTATGTTCATGTTGGTATAAAGCATTTAGCATTAATTTGGTTTCCTTGATTCATATAAATGCAGATAATTTCATGTCAGATGCAGCATCACTTGATTTCAGACATGCAGTGGAACCGAACTCACTGCATTCGAGTTCAGGAGAGTCCGGCTCTCATGCTAGGTTCAATGCAGATTTGTTTGGGATGGAACAAGGTCCATCTGAGAAGGCATGTTCATGTGACCTGACAATGCTTGCTATATTTACCATATTTCAGACTTCAATATTTTAACAATATCACTTCTAAGGGTAACATAAAATAGGTAGCTTGATTAGAAATGTTAGATCTTAGTAGAGCTTATCTTGCTTATTTGTTGAATGTTTTATTGGAGAAACTTTCCTTGTTATAAGTTTGATAAGAGCATATTACTTGATTGAGCTTTATCTATAAAACTCATTCACAAAAATTTGAACTTCTATCTTTCTATTTTCATATAATTCACCAGCCACATGCTAGCTTCCGATTATTTTATTTTGTATTGAAATGAGTTTCTTAACATCAACCATTTATGTTAACAGCCTTCTCCTCTGAGAAGTCTGGATGAAAATGGCCCTAGAGAAAGTTCTAATTTATTGAATTTTTAACATGTCTTGACATCATTTGGAAAATATGTAAGATATTTCCATTTTCAGTAAAAATCTGCTGATGCAATTTTGCCTTTTATTAGGTCAATGAGGCCATTTCTTTGGCTGTCAATTGACCATCAGATGTAACACATGGAAATGTCAGAAGAAACACCCTTATTGACCATTGAAGAACAAGATAGCCATACCATGCTCTTTTTTCACAATACCGCGCCTATAAATTTTCACAAATTCTCCTTGACTAAACCCACGTTACCTTCTAGCATAGTTAATTTCCTGATGTTCTTCTCTTTCCTTTTCTTGTTCCATTTTCTTCTCAATTAATGGAACACATGTTTATCTCTTGCCTTCATCTTCAATATTTCCACATTTTATACATTTCGCTTGCCTCTAGATTTGACTTTTTCCTTCCGTATTCTTTATCATCTAAAGAGGGACACTTGACACGCGGGATCAAGCTGAAGGTGTACTTTTGCTAGTTTATCTTTAATGATTATTTTTCTTGAATTTTGGTGGATAATTGTCTAACATTCCTTTTAGTGACCCTTTTATTTTCTTCAGTTTTAGTTCAATGCCATTTCAAGTGTTACTCCCAAAAGTAAAAATAAAAAACAAAAAACAAAAAACAAAAAAAAGAAAAAAGAAAAAAAGAAAAAAAAGAAAAAAGAAAAAAAGGTTGTTTCGAAAATTGTTACTCCAACTGTTTCTTGTTTTGAAAATTGGCTTTGTTACATTCTGATTTTTCCATCATTGACAGGATGGAATTGAACCCCTGGTATCTGCTGCATTAGATTTCAAAGCGATGCTTGAGGCGGCACTTCTTAGCCCTTATAAATTCTGTACGCCATGCTTCTGGATTTCTATACTTGTTATGAGCATCAATGAGCCTGCTGAGTCATATCAATGGTCCTTTAGTGGCAGAAGGCTGCTCTAAGATTTTATTGCTTTTGGTATCTTATGAGTAAGTGGAACCATGGAGGCTTGCCTTGATATTCAGTGAAATCAGTGACAGAGCCTCATGGTTAAACATTTTGATTTCCTTGGTTCCCGGTGATAGTAACGTCATAGCCATTGTTCTTGCCAAGAGGGATCCAGACATGAATCCTTATGTATTGGGAATACATTCTTGTCAATGTATCTTTCTTTTGTTTCTAGTAAATTTGCATATCCATCAAAGAGATGCTCCAGTGCTCTCAGAGCACTAGTGTCCCTAGTTGCATTGGTTCCCTTGGGCAGTCCAATCAATCGATCTGAACTGTCCAATAAGTTCAGAATACATATCATAGTCTACCATGCAAAAATCACACTGATTGGGTGATCCAATCCATCCTTTATTGGTCTTATTTTCTATACCCATCCCTTTTCCAAGCTATGGATGGGATGGTTATGATTGCCTTGCAAAAGTGATTCTTTAGAATCATAAGCATTCCATGATACTCCCTAACAGATAGATGGATCAAATTGTTGCTTAGACCACCTTTTTTTTTTTGGTGTGTGTGTAAATGGCCATCGCCGTCTGTATTTAATGCCATTGACCAATGGTTAATATTTGTCAGATTAGTATGATATTTCATGGTATCCCATGAAATTTGGACCAAATGAACAGTCTAGATCAACGGATTAGACCGTCCAAGTGTCCCAATGCAACTAGGAGCACTGGAGCATCTCTCTCCGTAAAAAAAGTTTGCTTTGTTGAAATGGATCTGAGTTGATTGCTTGTTGAAATGGTCAATCTCATGCTTCTCCATGGTACAAAATAGTTAGACTTTGAAATCATTAGTGTTGATTCTGCACAGATACATTCTGATAGAACCTAAAATTGCTCTTTTTTGTGTGTAGATGATGAGGATAGTCCCTCGTTACCTGATGCTGTGAGTGGCTATAACAACAATGTGGAATATTTGCATGCAAAGGTGGTCGGTTTGTTTAATTTCCCTCTGAAATTATCTACTCAATCATATTGTCTTTGGATTTCATGTTTTTTTGTTGTGAAAAATTTTGGAATCAAGCTGGCTCTACTTTACAAGAATCTTGCTGTTTTCTCTTTATAGTTCTGCACACTTAGCAGAATTCTTTAGACTGTTTTATCACCTTTATGCTACTCTTCCATATAAACTTTGGTCCACTATGCTACTCTTCGGGGAAAAAAAAAAAAAGATTCAATAAGGGTATGCTGTAAAACATGCTGTCATGTGAGGAGTCCCATAACTACAAGATTTCAGTTGGTCTCCCCTGATACTTGTATGTTTCAATGCTTTATACCCTCTTTATAGGGAACTTATAACTCCTTTTCTTTTGAAGAGTAGGAAACTTCTAACTCACCCACACTGATCCAAAAAAAAAAAACAAAACTCTTTTAGTCACTCTCAAAGTCTAAAAACTTGGTTTCGGAGGGACTCACAGTGGCTGAAACTCCTAAGAATCCTCCTGTTTTGGCTGAAATCTTTGAGTTGCTAAGTGGCTAGTCTGGAATGCATACACGTTTCAGGAAAGTGAGTTGGTCTGTTCTCTAGAAAAACTGGATGAGTTAGACCTGGTTTTGATGGTTTTTAATGCCTTGCTCATTTGTGTGTTTTTTTTTTTTTTAAAAAAAAAAAATCTTGATCTTTATAGGATGTTTGTGAACTTCTTCTTTATCTGATGGTCAGGAGTTCGCAAACCATTTGATTACTGATTATTCTAAATTGGATGTTTAAAAACTGGAAATGTCTAGATATTTCGATTGACTTTTATAAGCACTGCCTTGTCAGTAGGCAGGGTTATTATCTGCCATCGAGAAATTCTTATTTTTTTTCATATTTTGATATTCTTTCCTGAAGGATCATGCAACATCTACAGTATCGAGCACTGATGTAATTTCAAAGTCCCAACACCGTGGTATTGAGGATGCTGCTGCCAGTGTGGCCGATACTGCAGGAAATCTTACTTTCTTTCAAGATTCAGACATTCACAGACATAAACTATGTTCTGCATTTCTCTCTGATAGCCTTTTTGATACAGAAGAAGAATCAGTTCCTTCCAATCAACAGCAATCCGATTGTATTCCTACATCA